>NW_028124925.1:0-112915 GCF_965194825.1 Balaenoptera physalus
GAAAATGTCCATCAACAGAGGAATGCAACAAGAAGAAGTGGTCCATGTACACAATGGAATATTAACCATGGAAAATATTGAAGCACTGCTCTTTGGGGCACCATACATGAGCCTGGAGATAATCAAAAAACATGAAGTAGGTCGGAAAGCAAAAGACCTATATCCTATATTATCACTTATGGCATTATCTAATAACTGACACAGATGAACATATTTCCAAAGAGAAAGACACTCACAGGCTTAGAAAACAAACTATGCTCATCGAAAAGGAAAGGAGGGGGGAAATTGAGAAATGAAGATAAGTGTTACTATACATATACAAATACATATTATATACATGTATCAAAAAGACCGAATATATAACAAGGGAGGTCGACAGAACACTAATACTTTACATGGGAAGAGCATCTGTACATTAATAGACATACATAATGTACAAATGAACCAGATTGTGTACACCTAGGACAAACAATATTCTAAACTTTACCCAGATTAAAAAAATTTTAAAAACCAAGAAGAAGTAATGAGACAAAAACATATGGGGATTTCTCCTGGCAAATTCCATTCTAATTTACAACCTAGGACAATGACTTCCAGAAAGGCTCTGCTGCCCTAGTTCCCAGATTGGGGAATGGAGAAATGCTACCTCCTTGTGGCCGTTTCCCAAAACAGCAGCTTTGAACCCACTGCAAAAGGTGACTAAATTTTCACCAACTTGCAGTTCTGTAAATGGCACGTGCCCTCCAGAAAATTTCTGGGGTCAAAAATCGACCAAAAACTTCAGGAGAGGGCAACCTTCGAAGAAGAGAATTTCAAGAGCTATATTGTACTCACGGTTTTTTCTTTTAAGAGAAAACAAAAAGGCATAGGAATATGATGAATTTTAAAAATTTTAATGATTTGCATACCCATATTACAAAAACCTATCAGCTCACAGCGGTCAGAATGGCCATTAGGAATAATGCTGGAAAAAATAAACGGTGAAGGGAGTGCGAAGAAATGCGTACCCTCGGTTGTAAGGTGGGGCATGTAAAGAGCCACTAATGAAAACACAATGTAGGTGCTTTGAAAAGGGAAACATTGAGCTACCAGTCAATCAATCACAATCACTTCTTGGCCTATCACCTGAGAAAATGAGAATCAAAAAGTCACAGGCTGGCAAACCTGTACGCCAGCAAGATTTACCATAGCCAGCACTTGGAAGCAATGAAAATATCCATCAACCGAGGAATGAACCAAGAAGAAGTGGTCCACGTACACAATGGAATATTACTCTAATAATAAATATAAATTAAATTTAAAACAAACAGAAGCAAGGAGACATCAACATTTGTGGGTTTATCCGGGCACATTGCACTCTAATTTATAACCGAAGAACACCACTGGCCGGTAGGTCTGTTTCCCTAGTACGAGCATGGGGAACGTAGAAAGGCTGCTGCTCTTTGGCCGATACCTGCAAAAGCAGGTTAAAAGCCTGAGCTAATGGTCACTTCATATGAACAAGTAGTGCAGGGCTGTAAATGAAACCTGCCCTCAAAATGCCTTGAGGGAGATAATGGCCAAAATATTTCAAATGGTGACACATACTTTAAGAAAACACTTTGAAGAAATAAGCTCTAATCACAGCTGGAAAAATAAAAAGGATATGTCTTAAAGCGCAATTTCAATGCATTATGAGACTCATGCAAATTCAACCACAAAGAGGTATCAGCTCACAACACTCAGAATAACCATCAGCAAAAACTGCAAAGAATAAATGCTGAAGGTGCTGGGAAGAAATACATACCCTCCACTTTAAGTGGGACGTAACCTGGAAAGAGCCACTAAGGTGAACAGAATAGAGGTGCCTTTAAAAGGTAAACATTGAGCTACCATATGATCCAGCAGACCTATTCCTGGACCTATAAACTAAGAAGACAGAATTGGAAGGACACAGGCACGCAAATCGGCATTGCATAGTGTTACAGTAACCAAGATATGGAAGTAACCAAAAAGTCCACCGACAGATGGGTGGACAAAGAACAACTTCTACCTGTACAGATGGAATATGATCTAGTGAAAAAATGAAACAATGCCATTTGCAGCACTATAGATGAGTCTAGAAGTAATCACGCAACTTGGAGTAAGTGAAAAAGCAAAAGACACATATCCTATCATATCACATATAGGGGTTACCTAAAAAATGATACAAACAAAGATATTTCCACAGAGAAACACTATCAAAGAATCAATAAAAAAACTTATGGTTCACCAAATAGTAAGGTGTGAGGATTGGATACATGACCATATTGAGGTTAACAGAGAGATACAAACACATGTGAAATATATAATCACCAAAGACCTACGCAATACCAAGAGAAGACTACTCAACATTGTGTCATAACCTACATGGGAAAAGGATCCGAAGAGGAATAGATATATGTATATGTGTGAAAGAACCACATCTTGCACACCTAGAACAAACAAAACATTGTAATCAAGTTTGCTGTGACAAAAAATAAAAATTAAGTTAAAAATACCAACAAGAAGTAATGAGACATAAACTTAAAGGGCTTTTTCCTCGCACATTCCATTCTAATTTACAACCTAGAACACCACTTCCAGTAAGGCTCTGTTGCCCTATTAACCAGATTTGGTAAAGGAGAAATGCTGCCGCCTTGTGGCCAATTCCCGCAAGAGCAGCTTTTAACCCACAGCTAATGGTCACTTGCCATTCAAAATGACTCAAGGCTGTAAAGGACACCTGCCCTCAAAATTGTGCTGAGGTAGGGAATGGATAAAGAAAATTCAAAACAGGCAGAATTTTGAAGAAGTTACTATGAAGAGGCAAGTTTTACTCACTCTCTTTTTAAAGAAAGGAAAATGGATAAAAGCTCAACCTCAGGAAGTATTAGACTCATGCAATCTAATCTACAAAAAGTTTTCAACTCACACCAGTCGACTGATCATTGGAAAAAAGTCTACAAACAATAAACGCAGAAGAGGTTTTAGAGAACTGTGTACCCTCTAGCTGCTGGTGAGATGTAAAAGGGTTAAACGCTAATAATGAGAACAGAAAGGAGCTGCGTTTAAAAGGAAAAATTGAGGTACCATTCAATCCAGCAGGCGCACCAATGGGCCTCTCACCTGAGAAGACCAGAATGAAGAAGACCCAGGCTGCAAAATCTGCACTTCAGCCTTATTCACAATAGACAAGACAGTGAAGCAACCAAAATGTCCATCAACAGATGAAAGGATAAAGAAGAAGTGGTCCATGTACACAATGAATACTAGCCATGGAAAACAATGAAACACTGCTCTTTGAGGCACCATAGATGATCTTGGAGATAATCACAGAACATGAGGTAAGTCGGAAAGCAAAAGTCCTATATCCTATGATATCACTTATAGGCGTTATCTAATAACTGACACAAATGAACATATTTCCACAGAGAAAGTCAATCACAGACTTATTAAAAAAACTATGCTTATCTAAAAGGAAAGGTGGGGGGAATGGATAAATGAAGATTAGCGTTACCATGTGTATACAAATACATATTATATGCATATATCAAAGAGACCGACCATATAGCAAGGAAGGTTTACGGAACACTCTGTAATAATTTACACGGGAAGAGAATCTCTACATAAATAGGCATATAGGATATGTAGATGAACCAGAGTGTGTACACCTTGCACAAGCAACATTCTAACCATTACCCCAATTGAAAAAATTAAAACAACGAACTAGGAGTAATGAGACATAAACTTATGGGGGGTTTTCCTGGCACATTCCATTCAAATTTACAACCTAGGCAAACGACTTCCAGAACGGCTCTGCTGCCCTAGTACCCAGATTGGGGAATGGAGAAATGCTGCATCCTTGTGGCCGTTTCCCACAACAGCAGCTTTAAAGCAACTTCAAAAGGTCACTAAATATTCACCAATTGCAGTTCTGTAAATGACACCTGCCCTCCAAAAAATACTGAGGTCGAAAATCGACCAAAAATTCTAGGGTGCAACCTTTCAAAAAGAATATTTGAAGAGGTATATAATACTAACACTTTTTTTCTTTTTACTTTTAACAGAAAAGAAAAAGGCGTGGAAAAATGATGAATTGTAGGAATTTTTACAGACATGTAAACCCAAATTACAAAAGCCTGTCAGCTCACACCAGTCAGAATGCCCATCAACAAAAATGCTGCAAACAATAAATGCTGACGTGATTGTGGAGAAATGCGTACCCTCGATTATAAGGGGGACGTGGTAAGAGCCACTAATGAAAGCACAATTGAGGTGCCTTGAAAAGGTAAACGTTGAGCTACCATACCAGTCAATCAATCATACCCACTGCTGGGTCTATCACCTGAGAAAATGAAAATCAATAATCACAGGCTGGAAAAAAAAAAAATCACAGGCTGGCAATCCTGCACTCCAGCAATATTTACCATAGGCAACACTTGGAAGCAATGAAAATGTCCATCAACAGAGGAATGCAACAAGAAGAAGTGGTCCATGTACACAATGGAATATTAACCATGGAAAATATTGAAGCACTGCTCTTTGGGGCACCATACATGAGCCTGGAGATAATCAAAAAACATGAAGTAGGTCGGAAAGCAAAAGACCTATATCCTATATTATCACTTATGGCATTATCTAATAACTGACACAGATGAACATATTTCCAAAGAGAAAGACACTCACAGGCTTAGAAAACAAACTATGCTCATCGAAAAGGAAAGGAGGGGGGAAATTGAGAAATGAAGATAAGTGTTACTATACATATACAAATACATATTATATACATGTATCAAAAAGACCGAATATATAACAAGGGAGGTCGACAGAACATTAATACTTTACATGGGAAGAGCATCTGTACATTAATAGACATACATAATGTACAAATGAACCAGATTGTGTACACCTAGGACAAACAATATTCTAAACTTTACCCAGATTAAAAAAATTTTAAAAACCAAGAAGAAGTAATGAGACAAAAACATATGGGGATTTCTCCTGGCAAATTCCATTCTAATTTACAACCTAGGACAATGACTTCCAGAAAGGCTCTGCTGCCCTAATTCCCAGATTGGGGAATGGAGAAATGCTACCTCCTTGTGGCCGTTTCCCAAAACAGCAGCTTTGAACCCACTGCAAAAGGTGACTAAATTTTCACCAACTTGCAGTTCTGTAAATGGCACGTGCCCTCCAGAAAATTTCTGGGGTCAAAAATCGACCAAAAACTTCAGGAGAGGGCAACCTTCGAAGAAGAGAATTTCAAGAGCTATATTGTACTCACGGTTTTTTCTTTTAAGAGAAAACAAAAAGGCATAGGAATATGATGAATTTTAAAAATTTTAATGATTTGCATACCCATATTACAAAAACCTATCAGCTCACAGCGGTCAGAATGGCCATTAGGAATAATGCTGGAAAAAATAAACGGTGAAGGGAGTGCGGAGAAATGCGTACCCTCGGTTGTAAGGTGGGGCATGTAAAGAGCCACTAATGAAAACACAATGTAGGTGCTTTGAAAAGGGAAACATTGAGCTACCAGTCAATCAATCACAATCACTTCTTGGCCTATCACCTGAGAAAATGAGAAACAAAAAGTCACAGGCTGGCAAACCTGTACGCCAGCAAGATTTACCATAGCCAGCACTTGGAAGCAATGAAAATATCCATCAACCGAGGAATGAACCAAGAAGAAGTGGTCCACGTACACAATGGAATATTACTCTAATAATAAATATAAATTAAATTTAAAACAAACAGAAGCAAGGAGACATCAACATTTGTGGGTTTATCCGCGCACATTGCACTCTAATTTATAACCGAAGAACACCACTGGCCGGTAGGTCTGTTTCCCTAGTACGAGCATGGGGAACGTAGAAAGGCTGCTGCTCTTTGGCCGATACCTGCAAAAGCAGGTTAAAAGCCTGAGCTAATGGTCACTTCATATGAACAAGTAGTGCAGGGCTGTAAATGAAACCTGCCCTCAAAATGCCTTGAGGGAGATAATGGCCAAAATATTTCAAATGGTGACACATACTTTAAGAAAACACTTTGAAGAAATAAGCTCTAATCACAGCTGGAAAAATAAAAAGGATATGTCTTAAAGCGCAATTTCAATGCATTATGAGACTCATGCAAATTCAACCACAAAGAGGTATCAGCTCACACCACTCAGAATAACCATCAGCAAAAACTGCAAAGAATAAATGCTGAAGGTGCTGGGAAGAAATACATACCCTCCACTTTAAGTGGGACGTAACCTGGAAAGAGCCACTAAGGTGAACAGAATAGAGGTGCCTTTAAAAGGTAAACATTGAGCTACCATATGATCCAGCAGACCTATTCCTGGACCTATAAACTAAGAAGACAGAATTGGAAGGACACAGGCACGCAAATCGGCATTGCATAGTGTTACAGTAACCAAGATATGGAAGTAACCAAAAAGTCCACCGACAGATGGGTGGACAAAGAACAACTTCTACCTGTACAGATGGAATATGATCTAGTGAAAAAATGAAACAATGCCATTTGCAGCACTATAGATGAGTCTAGAAGTAATCACGCAACTTGGAGTAAGTGAAAAAGCAAAAGACACATATCCTATCATATCACATATAGGGGTTACCTAAAAAATGATACAAACAAAGATATTTCCACAGAGAAACACTATCAAAGAATCAATAAAAAAACTTATGGTTCACCAAATAGTAAGGTGTGAGGATTGGATACATGACCATATTGAGGTTAACAGAGAGATACAAACACATGTGAAATATATAATCACCAAAGACCTACGCAATACCAAGAGAAGACTACTCAACATTGTGTCATAACCTACATGGGAAAAGGATCCGAAGAGGAATAGATATATGTATATGTGTGAAAGAACCACATCTTGCACACCTAGAACAAACAAAACATTGTAATCAAGTTTGCTGTGACAAAAAATAAAAATTAAGTTAAAAATACCAACAAGAAGTAATGAGACATAAACTTAAAGGGCTTTTTCCTCGCACATTCCATTCTAATTTACAACCTAGAACACCACTTCCAGTAAGGCTCTGTTGCCCTATTAACCAGATTTGGTAAAGGAGAAATGCTGCCGCCTTGTGGCCAATTCCCGCAAGAGCAGCTTTTAACCCACAGCTAATGGTCACTTGCCATTCAAAATGACTCAAGGCTGTAAAGGACACCTGCCCTCAAAATTGTGCTGAGGTAGGGAATGGATAAAGAAAATTCAAAACAGGCAGAATTTTGAAGAAGTTACTATGAAGAGGCAAGTTTTACTCACTCTCTTTTTAAAGAAAGGAAAATGGATAAAAGCTCAACCTCAGGAAGTATTAGACTCATGCAATCTAATCTACAAAAAGTTTTCAACTCACACCAGTCGACTGATCATTGGAAAAAAGTCTACAAACAATAAACGCAGAAGAGGTTTTAGAGAACTGTGTACCCTCTAGCTGCTGGTGAGATGTAAAAGGGTTAAACGCTAATAATGAGAACAGAAAGGAGCTGCGTTTAAAAGGAAAAATTGAGGTACCATTCAATCCAGCAGGCGCACCAATGGGCCTCTCACCTGAGAAGACCAGAATGAAGAAGACCCGGGCTGCAAAATCTGCACTTCAGCCTTATTCACAATAGACAAGACAGTGAAGCAACCAAAATGTCCATCAACAGATGAAAGGATAAAGAAGAAGTGGTCCATGTACACAATGAATACTAGCCATGGAAAACAATGAAACACTGCTCTTTGAGGCACCATAGATGATCTTGGAGATAATCACAGAACATGAGGTAAGTCGGAAAGCAAAAGTCCTATATCCTATGATATCACTTATAGGCGTTATCTAATAACTGACACAAATGAACATATTTCCACAGAGAAAGTCAATCACAGACTTATTAAAAAAACTATGCTTATCTAAAAGGAAAGGTGGGGGGAATGGATAAATGAAGATTAGCGTTACCATGTGTATACAAATACATATTATATGCATATATCAAAGAGACCGACCATATAGCAAGGAAGGTTTACGGAACACTCTGTAATAATTTACACGGGAAGAGAATCTCTACATAAATAGGCATATAGGATATGTAGATGAACCAGAGTGTGTACACCTTGCACAAGCAACATTCTAACCATTACCCCAATTGAAAAAATTAAAACAACGAACTAGGAGTAATGAGACATAAACTTATGGGGGGTTTTCCTGTCACATTCCATTCAAATTTACAACCTAGGCAAACGACTTCCAGAACGGCTCTGCTGCCCTAGTACCCAGATTTGGGAATGGAGAAATGCTGCATCCTTGTGGCCGTTTCCCACAACAGCAGCTTTAAAGCAACTTCAAAAGGTCACTAAATATTCACCAATTGCAGTTCTGTAAATGACACCTGCCCTCCAAAAAATACTGAGGTCGAAAATCGACCAAAAATTCTAGGGTGCAACCTTTCAAAAAGAATATTTGAAGAGGTATATAATACTAACACTTTTTTTCTTTTTACTTTTAACAGAAAAGAAAAAGGCGTGGAAAAATGATGAATTGTAGGAATTTTTACAGACATGTAAACCCAAATTACAAAAGCCTGTCAGCTCACACCAGTCAGAATGCCCATCAACAAAAATGCTGCAAACAATAAATGCTGACGTGATTGTGGAGAAATGCGTACCCTCGATTATAAGGGGGACGTGGTAAGAGCCACTAATGAAAGCACAATTGAGGTGCCTTGAAAAGGTAAACGTTGAGCTACCATACCAGTCAATCAATCATACCCACTGCTGGGTCTATCACCTGAGAAAATGAAAATCAATAATCACAGGCTGGAAAAAAAAAAAATCACAGGCTGGCAATCCTGCACTCCAGCAATATTTACCATAGGCAACACTTGGAAGCAATGAAAATGTCCATCAACAGAGGAATGCAACAAGAAGAAGTGGTCCATGTACACAATGGAATATTAACCATGGAAAATATTGAAGCACTGCTCTTTGGGGCACCATACATGAGCCTGGAGATAATCAAAAAACATGAAGTAGGTCGGAAAGCAAAAGACCTATATCCTATATTATCACTTATGGCATTATCTAATAACTGACACAGATGAACATATTTCCAAAGAGAAAGACACTCACAGGCTTAGAAAACAAACTATGCTCATCGAAAAGGAAAGGAGGGGGGAAATTGAGAAATGAAGATAAGTGTTACTATACATATACAAATACATATTATATACATGTATCAAAAAGACCGAATATATAACAAGGGAGGTCGACAGAACACTAATACTTTACATGGGAAGAGCATCTGTACATTAATAGACATACATAATGTACAAATGAACCAGATTGTGTACACCTAGGACAAACAATATTCTAAACTTTACCCAGATTAAAAAAATTTTAAAAACCAAGAAGAAGTAATGAGACAAAAACATATGGGGATTTCTCCTGGCAAATTCCACTCTAATTTACAACCTAGGACAATGACTTCCAGAAAGGCTCTGCTGCCCTAGTTCCCAGATTGGGGAATGGAGAAATGCTACCTCCTTGTGGCCGTTTCCCAAAACAGCAGCTTTGAACCCACTGCAAAAGGTGACTAAATTTTCACCAACTTGCAGTTCTGTAAATGGCACGTGCCCTCCAGAAAATTTCTGGGGTCAAAAATCGACCAAAAACTTCAGGAGAGGGCAACCTTCGAAGAAGAGAATTTCAAGAGCTATATTGTACTCACGGTTTTTTCTTTTAAGAGAAAACAAAAAGGCATAGGAATATGATGAATTTTAAAAATTTTAATGATTTGCATACCCATATTACAAAAACCTATCAGCTCACAGCGGTCAGAATGGCCATTAGGAATAATGCTGGAAAAAATAAACGGTGAAGGGAGTGCGGAGAAATGCGTACCCTCGGTTGTAAGGTGGGGCATGTAAAGAGCCACTAATGAAAACACAATGTAGGTGCTTTGAAAAGGGAAACATTGAGCTACCAGTCAATCAATCACAATCACTTCTTGGCCTATCACCTGAGAAAATGAGAAACAAAAAGTCACAGGCTGGCAAACCTGTACGCCAGCAAGATTTACCATAGCCAGCACTTGGAAGCAATGAAAATATCCATCAACCGAGGAATGAACCAAGAAGAAGTGGTCCACGTACACAATGGAATATTACTCTAATAATAAATATAAATTAAATTTAAAACAAACAGAAGCAAGGAGACATCAACATTTGTGGGTTTATCCGCGCACATTGCACTCTAATTTATAACCGAAGAACACCACTGGCCGGTAGGTCTGTTTCCCTAGTACGAGCATGGGGAACGTAGAAAGGCTGCTGCTCTTTGGCCGATACCTGCAAAAGCAGGTTAAAAGCCTGAGCTAATGGTCACTTCATATGAACAAGTAGTGCAGGGCTGTAAATGAAACCTGCCCTCAAAATGCCTTGAGGGAGATAATGGCCAAAATATTTCAAATGGTGACACATACTTTAAGAAAACACTTTGAAGAAATAAGCTCTAATCACAGCTGGAAAAATAAAAAGGATATGTCTTAAAGCGCAATTTCAATGCATTATGAGACTCATGCAAATTCAACCACAAAGAGGTATCAGCTCACACCACTCAGAATAACCATCAGCAAAAACTGCAAAGAATAAATGCTGAAGGTGCTGGGAAGAAATACATACCCTCCACTTTAAGTGGGACGTAACCTGGAAAGAGCCACTAAGGTGAACAGAATAGAGGTGCCTTTAAAAGGTAAACATTGAGCTACCATATGATCCAGCAGACCTATTCCTGGACCTATAAACTAAGAAGACAGAATTGGAAGGACACAGGCACGCAAATCGGCATTGCATAGTGTTACAGTAACCAAGATATGGAAGTAACCAAAAAGTCCACCGACAGATGGGTGGACAAAGAACAACTTCTACCTGTACAGATGGAATATGATCTAGTGAAAAAATGAAACAATGCCATTTGCAGCACTATAGATGAGTCTAGAAGTAATCACGCAACTTGGAGTAAGTGAAAAAGCAAAAGACACATATCCTATCATATCACATATAGGGGTTACCTAAAAAATGATACAAACAAAGATATTTCCACAGAGAAACACTATCAAAGAATCAATAAAAAAACTTATGGTTCACCAAATAGTAAGGTGTGAGGATTGGATACATGACCATATTGAGGTTAACAGAGAGATACAAACACATGTGAAATATATAATCACCAAAGACCTACGCAATACCAAGAGAAGACTACTCAACATTGTGTCATAACCTACATGGGAAAAGGATCCGAAGAGGAATAGATATATGTATATGTGTGAAAGAACCACATCTTGCACACCTAGAACAAACAAAACATTGTAATCAAGTTTGCTGTGACAAAAAATAAAAATTAAGTTAAAAATACCAACAAGAAGTAATGAGACATAAACTTAAAGGGCTTTTTCCTCGCACATTCCATTCTAATTTACAACCTAGAACACCACTTCCAGTAAGGCTCTGTTGCCCTATTAACCAGATTTGGTAAAGGAGAAATGCTGCCGCCTTGTGGCCAATTCCCGCAAGAGCAGCTTTTAACCCACAGCTAATGGTCACTTGCCATTCAAAATGACTCAAGGCTGTAAAGGACACCTGCCCTCAAAATTGTGCTGAGGTAGGGAATGGATAAAGAAAATTCAAAACAGGCAGAATTTTGAAGAAGTTACTATGAAGAGGCAAGTTTTACTCACTCTCTTTTTAAAGAAAGGAAAATGGATAAAAGCTCAACCTCAGGAAGTATTAGACTCATGCAATCTAATCTACAAAAAGTTTTCAACTCACACCAGTCGACTGATCATTGGAAAAAAGTCTACAAACAATAAACGCAGAAGAGGTTTTAGAGAACTGTGTACCCTCTAGCTGCTGGTGAGATGTAAAAGGGTTAAACGCTAATAATGAGAACAGAAAGGAGCTGCGTTTAAAAGGAAAAATTGAGGTACCATTCAATCCAGCAGGCGCACCAATGGGCCTCTCACCTGAGAAGACCAGAATGAAGAAGACCCGGGCTGCAAAAGCTGCACTTCAGCCTTATTCACAATAGACAAGACAGTGAAGCAACCAAAATGTCCATCAACAGATGAAAGGATAAAGAAGAAGTGGTCCATGTACACAATGAATACTAGCCATGGAAAACAATGAAACACTGCTCTTTGAGGCACCATAGATGATCTTGGAGATAATCACAGAACATGAGGTAAGTCGGAAAGCAAAAGTCCTATATCCTATGATATCACTTATAGGCGTTATCTAATAACTGACACAAATGAACATATTTCCACAGAGAAAGTCAATCACAGACTTATTAAAAAAACTATGCTTATCTAAAAGGAAAGGTGGGGGGAATGGATAAATGAAGATTAGCGTTACCATGTGTATACAAATACATATTATATGCATATATCAAAGAGACCGACCATATAGCAAGGAAGGTTTACGGAACACTCTGTAATAATTTACACGGGAAGAGAATCTCTACATAAATAGGCATATAGGATATGTAGATGAACCAGAGTGTGTACACCTTGCACAAGCAACATTCTAACCATTACCCCAATTGAAAAAATTAAAACAACGAACTAGGAGTAATGAGACATAAACTTATGGGGGGTTTTCCTGTCACATTCCATTCAAATTTACAACCTAGGCAAACGACTTCCAGAACGGCTCTGCTGCCCTAGTACCCAGATTGGGGAATGGAGAAATGCTGCATCCTTGTGGCCGTTTCCCACAACAGCAGCTTTAAAGCAACTTCAAAAGGTCACTAAATATTCACCAATTGCAGTTCTGTAAATGACACCTGCCCTCCAAAAAATACTGAGGTCGAAAATCGACCAAAAATTCTAGGGTGCAACCTTTCAAAAAGAATATTTGAAGAGGTATATAATACTAACACTTTTTTTCTTTTTACTTTTAACAGAAAAGAAAAAGGCGTGGAAAAATGATGAATTGTAGGAATTTTTACAGACATGTAAACCCAAATTACAAAAGCCTGTCAGCTCACACCAGTCAGAATGCCCATCAACAAAAATGCTGCAAACAATAAATGCTGACGTGATTGTGGAGAAATGCGTACCCTCGATTATAAGGGGGACGTGGTAAGAGCCACTAATGAAAGCACAATTGAGGTGCCTTGAAAAGGTAAACGTTGAGCTACCATACCAGTCAATCAATCATACCCACTGCTGGGTCTATCACCTGAGAAAATGAAAATCAATAATCACAGGCTGGAAAAAAAAAAAATCACAGGCTGGCAATCCTGCACTCCAGCAATATTTACCATAGGCAACACTTGGAAGCAATGAAAATGTCCATCAACAGAGGAATGCAACAAGAAGAAGTGGTCCATGTACACAATGGAATATTAACCATGGAAAATATTGAAGCACTGCTCTTTGGGGCACCATACATGAGCCTGGAGATAATCAAAAAACATGAAGTAGGTCGGAAAGCAAAAGACCTATATCCTATATTATCACTTATGGCATTATCTAATAACTGACACAGATGAACATATTTCCAAAGAGAAAGACACTCACAGGCTTAGAAAACAAACTATGCTCATCGAAAAGGAAAGGAGGGGGGAAATTGAGAAATGAAGATAAGTGTTACTATACATATACAAATACATATTATATACATGTATCAAAAAGACCGAATATATAACAAGGGAGGTCGACAGAACACTAATACTTTACATGGGAAGAGCATCTGTACATTAATAGACATACATAATGTACAAATGAACCAGATTGTGTACACCTAGGACAAACAATATTCTAAACTTTACCCAGATTAAAAAAATTTTAAAAACCAAGAAGAAGTAATGAGACAAAAACATATGGGGATTTCTCCTGGCAAATTCCACTCTAATTTACAACCTAGGACAATGACTTCCAGAAAGGCTCTGCTGCCCTAGTTCCCAGATTGGGGAATGGAGAAATGCTACCTCCTTGTGGCCGTTTCCCAAAACAGCAGCTTTGAACCCACTGCAAAAGGTGACTAAATTTTCACCAACTTGCAGTTCTGTAAATGGCACGTGCCCTCCAGAAAATTTCTGGGGTCAAAAATCGACCAAAAACTTCAGGAGAGGGCAACCTTCGAAGAAGAGAATTTCAAGAGCTATATTGTACTCACGGTTTTTTCTTTTAAGAGAAAACAAAAAGGCATAGGAATATGATGAATTTTAAAAATTTTAATGATTTGCATACCCATATTACAAAAACCTATCAGCTCACAGCGGTCAGAATGGCCATTAGGAATAATGCTGGAAAAAATAAACGGTGAAGGGAGTGCGGAGAAATGCGTACCCTCGGTTGTAAGGTGGGGCATGTAAAGAGCCACTAATGAAAACACAATGTAGGTGCTTTGAAAAGGGAAACATTGAGCTACCAGTCAATCAATCACAATCACTTCTTGGCCTATCACCTGAGAAAATGAGAAACAAAAAGTCACAGGCTGGCAAACCTGTACGCCAGCAAGATTTACCATAGCCAGCACTTGGAAGCAATGAAAATATCCATCAACCGAGGAATGAACCAAGAAGAAGTGGTCCACGTACACAATGGAATATTACTCTAATAATAAATATAAATTAAATTTAAAACAAACAGAAGCAAGGAGACATCAACATTTGTGGGTTTATCCGCGCACATTGCACTCTAATTTATAACCGAAGAACACCACTGGCCGGTAGGTCTGTTTCCCTAGTACGAGCATGGGGAACGTAGAAAGGCTGCTGCTCTTTGGCCGATACCTGCAAAAGCAGGTTAAAAGCCTGAGCTAATGGTCACTTCATATGAACAAGTAGTGCAGGGCTGTAAATGAAACCTGCCCTCAAAATGCCTTGAGGGAGATAATGGCCAAAATATTTCAAATGGTGACACATACTTTAAGAAAACACTTTGAAGAAATAAGCTCTAATCACAGCTGGAAAAATAAAAAGGATATGTCTTAAAGCGCAATTTCAATGCATTATGAGACTCATGCAAATTCAACCACAAAGAGGTATCAGCTCACACCACTCAGAATAACCATCAGCAAAAACTGCAAAGAATAAATGCTGAAGGTGCTGGGAAGAAATACATACCCTCCACTTTAAGTGGGACGTAACCTGGAAAGAGCCACTAAGGTGAACAGAATAGAGGTGCCTTTAAAAGGTAAACATTGAGCTACCATATGATCCAGCAGACCTATTCCTGGACCTATAAACTAAGAAGACAGAATTGGAAGGACACAGGCACGCAAATCGGCATTGCATAGTGTTACAGTAACCAAGATATGGAAGTAACCAAAAAGTCCACCGACAGATGGGTGGACAAAGAACAACTTCTACCTGTACAGATGGAATATGATCTAGTGAAAAAATGAAACAATGCCATTTGCAGCACTATAGATGAGTCTAGAAGTAATCACGCAACTTGGAGTAAGTGAAAAAGCAAAAGACACATATCCTATCATATCACATATAGGGGTTACCTAAAAAATGATACAAACAAAGATATTTCCACAGAGAAACACTATCAAAGAATCAATAAAAAAACTTATGGTTCACCAAATAGTAAGGTGTGAGGATTGGATACATGACCATATTGAGGTTAACAGAGAGATACAAACACATGTGAAATATATAATCACCAAAGACCTACGCAATACCAAGAGAAGACTACTCAACATTGTGTCATAACCTACATGGGAAAAGGATCCGAAGAGGAATAGATATATGTATATGTGTGAAAGAACCACATCTTGCACACCTAGAACAAACAAAACATTGTAATCAAGTTTGCTGTGACAAAAAATAAAAATTAAGTTAAAAATACCAACAAGAAGTAATGAGACATAAACTTAAAGGGCTTTTTCCTCGCACATTCCATTCTAATTTACAACCTAGAACACCACTTCCAGTAAGGCTCTGTTGCCCTATTAACCAGATTTGGTAAAGGAGAAATGCTGCCGCCTTGTGGCCAATTCCCGCAAGAGCAGCTTTTAACCCACAGCTAATGGTCACTTGCCATTCAAAATGACTCAAGGCTGTAAAGGACACCTGCCCTCAAAATTGTGCTGAGGTAGGGAATGGATAAAGAAAATTCAAAACAGGCAGAATTTTGAAGAAGTTACTATGAAGAGGCAAGTTTTACTCACTCTCTTTTTAAAGAAAGGAAAATGGATAAAAGCTCAACCTCAGGAAGTATTAGACTCATGCAATCTAATCTACAAAAAGTTTTCAACTCACACCAGTCGACTGATCATTGGAAAAAAGTCTACAAACAATAAACGCAGAAGAGGTTTTAGAGAACTGTGTACCCTCTAGCTGCTGGTGAGATGTAAAAGGGTTAAACGCTAATAATGAGAACAGAAAGGAGCTGCGTTTAAAAGGAAAAATTGAGGTACCATTCAATCCAGCAGGCGCACCAATGGGCCTCTCACCTGAGAAGACCAGAATGAAGAAGACCCGGGCTGCAAAAGCTGCACTTCAGCCTTATTCACAATAGACAAGACAGTGAAGCAACCAAAATGTCCATCAACAGATGAAAGGATAAAGAAGAAGTGGTCCATGTACACAATGAATACTAGCCATGGAAAACAATGAAACACTGCTCTTTGAGGCACCATAGATGATCTTGGAGATAATCACAGAACATGAGGTAAGTCGGAAAGCAAAAGTCCTATATCCTATGATATCACTTATAGGCGTTATCTAATAACTGACACAAATGAACATATTTCCACAGAGAAAGTCAATCACAGACTTATTAAAAAAACTATGCTTATCTAAAAGGAAAGGTGGGGGGAATGGATAAATGAAGATTAGCGTTACCATGTGTATACAAATACATATTATATGCATATATCAAAGAGACCGACCATATAGCAAGGAAGGTTTACGGAACACTCTGTAATAATTTACATGGGAAGAGAATCTCTACATAAATAGGCATATAGGATATGTAGATGAACCAGAGTGTGTACACCTTGCACAAGCAACATTCTAACCATTACCCCAATTGAAAAAATTAAAACAACGAATTAGGAGTAATGAGCCATAAACTTATGGGTGGTTTTCCTGGCACATTCCATTCAAATTTACAACCTAGGCAAACGACTTCCAGAACGGCTCTGCTGCCCTAGTACCCAGATTGGGGAATGGAGAAATGCTGCATCCTTGTGGCCGTTTCCCACAACAGCAGCTTTAAAGCAACTTCAAAAGGTCACTAAATATTCACCAATTGCAGTTCTGTAAATGACACCTGCCCTCCAAAAAATACTGAGGTCGAAAATCGACCAGAAATTCTAGGGTGCAACCTTTCAAAAAGAATATTTGAAGAGGTATATAATACTAACACTTTTTTTCTTTTAACAGAAAAGAAAAAGGCGTGGAAAAATGATGAATTGTAGGAATTTTTACAGACATGTAAACCCAAATTACAAAAGCCTGTCAGCTCACACCAGTCAGAATGCCCATCAACAAAAATGCTGCAAACAATAAATGCTGACGTGATTGTGGAGAAATGCGTACCCTCGATTATAAGGGGGACGTGGTAAGAGCCACTAATGAAAGCACAATTGAGGTGCCTTGAAAAGGTAAACGTTGAGCTACCATACCAGTCAATCAATCATACCCACTGCTGGGTCTATCACCTGAGAAAATGAAAATCAATAATCACAGGCTGGAAAAAAAAAAAAATCACAGGCTGGCAATCCTGCACTCCAGCAATATTTACCATAGGCAACACTTGGAAGCAACGAAAATGTCCATCAACAGAGGAATGCAACAAGAAGAAGTGGTCCATGTACACAATGGAATATTAACCATGGAAAATATTGAAGCACTGCTCTTTGGGGCACCATACATGAGCCTGGAGATAATCAAAAAACATGAAGTAGGTCGGAAAGCAAAAGACCTATATCCTATATTATCACTTATGGCATTATCTAATAACTGACACAGATGAACATATTTCCAAAGAGAAAGACACTCACAGGCTTAGAAAACAAACTATGCTCATCGAAAAGGAAAGGAGGGGGGAAATTGAGAAATGAAGATAAGTGTTACTATACATATACAAATACATATTATATACATGTATCAAAAAGACCGAATATATAACAAGGGAGGTCGACAGAACACTAATACTTTACATGGGAAGAGCATCTGTACATTAATAGACATACATAATGTACAAATGAACCAGATTGTGTACACCTAGGACAAACAATATTCTAAACTTTACCCAGATTAAAAAAATTTTAAAAACCAAGAAGAAGTAATGAGACAAAAACATATGGGGATTTCTCCTGGCAAATTCCATTCTAATTTACAACCTAGGACAATGACTTCCAGAAAGGCTCTGCTGCCCTAGTTCCCAGATTGGGGAATGGAGAAATGCTACCTCCTTGTGGCCGTTTCCCAAAACAGCAGCTTTGAACCCACTGCAAAAGGTGACTAAATTTTCACCAACTTGCAGTTCTGTAAATGGCACGTGCCCTCCAGAAAATTTCTGGGGTCAAAAATCGACCAAAAACTTCAGGAGAGGGCAACCTTCGAAGAAGAGAATTTCAAGAGCTATATTGTACTCACGGTTTTTTCTTTTAAGAGAAAACAAAAAGGCATAGGAATATGATGAATTTTAAAAATTTTAATGATTTGCATACCCATATTACAAAAACCTATCAGCTCACAGCGGTCAGAATGGCCATTAGGAATAATGCTGGAAAAAATAAACGGTGAAGGGAGTGCGGAGAAATGCGTACCCTCGGTTGTAAGGTGGGGCATGTAAAGAGCCACTAATGAAAACACAATGTAGGTGCTTTGAAAAGGGAAACATTGAGCTACCAGTCAATCAATCACAATCACTTCTTGGCCTATCACCTGAGAAAATGAGAATCAAAAAGTCACAGGCTGGCAAACCTGTACGCCAGCAAGATTTACCATAGCCAGCATTTGGAAGCAATGAAAATGTCCATCAACCGAGGAATGAACCAAGAAGAAGTGGTCCACGTACACAATGGAATATTACTCTAATAATAAATATAAATTAAATTTAAAACAAACAGAAGCAAGGAGACATCAACATTTGTGGGTTTATCCGCGCACATTGCACTCTAATTTATAACCGAAGAACACCACTGGCCGGTAGGTCTGTTTCCCTAGTACGAGCATGGGGAACGTAGAAAGGCTGCTGCTCTTTGGCCGATACCTGCAAAAGCAGGTTAAAAGCCTGAGCTAATGGTCACTTCATATGAACAAGTAGTGCAGGGCTGTAAATGAAACCTGCCCTCAAAATGCCTTGAGGGAGATAATGGCCAAAATATTTCAAATGGTGACACATACTTTAAGAAAACACTTTGAAGAAATAAGCTCTAATCACAGCTGGAAAAATAAAAAGGATATGTCTTAAAGCGCAATTTCAATGCATTATGAGACTCATGCAAATTCAACCACAAAGAGGTATCAGCTCACACCACTCAGAATAACCATCAGCAAAAACTGCAAAGAATAAATGCTGAAGGTGCTGGGAAGAAATACATACCCTCCACTTTAAGTGGGACGTAACCTGGAAAGAGCCACTAAGGTGAACAGAATAGAGGTGCCTTTAAAAGGTAAACATTGAGCTACCATATGATCCAGCAGACCTATTCCTGGACCTATAAACTAAGAAGACAGAATTGGAAGGACACAGGCACGCAAATCGGCATTGCATAGTGTTACAGTAACCAAGATATGGAAGTAACCAAAAAGTCCACCGACAGATGGGTGGACAAAGAACAACTTCTACCTGTACAGATGGAATATGATCTAGTGAAAAAATGAAACAATGCCATTTGCAGCACTATAGATGAGTCTAGAAGTAATCACGCAACTTGGAGTAAGTGAAAAAGCAAAAGACACATATCCTATCATATCACATATAGGGGTTACCTAAAAAATGATACAAACAAAGATATTTCCACAGAGAAACACTATCAAAGAATCAATAAAAAAACTTATGGTTCACCAAATAGTAAGGTGTGAGGATTGGATACATGACCATATTGAGGTTAACAGAGAGATACAAACACATGTGAAATATATAATCACCAAAGACCTACGCAATACCAAGAGAAGACTACTCAACATTGTGTCATAACCTACATGGGAAAAGGATCCGAAGAGGAATAGATATATGTATATGTGTGAAAGAACCACATCTTGCACACCTAGAACAAACAAAACATTGTAATCAAGTTTGCTGTGACAAAAAATAAAAATTAAGTTAAAAATACCAACAAGAAGTAATGAGACATAAACTTAAAGGGCTTTTTCCTCGCACATTCCATTCTAATTTACAACCTAGAACACCACTTCCAGTAAGGCTCTGTTGCCCTATTAACCAGATTTGGTAAAGGAGAAATGCTGCCGCCTTGTGGCCAATTCCCGCAAGAGCAGCTTTTAACCCACAGCTAATGGTCACTTGCCATTCAAAATGACTCAAGGCTGTAAAGGACACCTGCCCTCAAAATTGTGCTGAGGTAGGGAATGGATAAAGAAAATTCAAAACAGGCAGAATTTTGAAGAAGTTACTATGAAGAGGCAAGTTTTACTCACTCTCTTTTTAAAGAAAGGAAAATGGATAAAAGCTCAACCTCAGGAAGTATTAGACTCATGCAATCTAATCTACAAAAAGTTTTCAACTCACACCAGTCGACTGATCATTGGAAAAAAGTCTACAAACAATAAACGCAGAAGAGGTTTTAGAGAACTGTGTACCCTCTAGCTGCTGGTGAGATGTAAAAGGGTTAAACGCTAATAATGAGAACAGAAAGGAGCTGCGTTTAAAAGGAAAAATTGAGGTACCATTCAATCCAGCAGGCGCACCAATGGGCCTCTCAGCTGAGAAGACCAGAATGAAGAAGACCCGGGCTGCAAAAGCTGCACTTCAGCCTTATTCACAATAGACAAGACAGTGAAGCAACCAAAATGTCCATCAACAGATGAAAGGATAAAGAAGAAGTGGTCCATGTACACAATGAATACTAGCCATGGAAAACAATGAAACACTGCTCTTTGAGGCACCATAGATGATCTTGGAGATAATCACAGAACATGAGGTAAGTCGGAAAGCAAAAGTCCTATATCCTATGATATCACTTATAGGCGTTATCTAATAACTGACACAAATGAACATATTTCCACAGAGAAAGTCAATCACAGACTTATTAAAAAAACTATGCTTATCTAAAAGGAAAGGTGGGGGGAATGGATAAATGAAGATTAGCGTTACCATGTGTATACAAATACATATTATATGCATATATCAAAGAGACCGACCATATAGCAAGGAAGGTTTACGGAACACTCTGTAATAATTTACACGGGAAGAGAATCTCTACATAAATAGGCATATAGGATATGTAGATGAACCAGAGTGTGTACACCTTGCACAAGCAACATTCTAACCATTACCCCAATTGAAAAAATTAAAACAACGAACTAGGAGTAATGAGACATAAACTTATGGGGGGTTTTCCTGGCACATTCCATTCAAATTTACAACCTAGGCAAACGACTTCCAGAACGGCTCTGCTGCCCTAGTACCCAGATTTGGGAATGGAGAAATGCTGCATCCTTGTGGCCGTTTCCCACAACAGCAGCTTTAAAGCAACTTCAAAAGGTCACTAAATATTCACCAATTGCAGTTCTGTAAATGACACCTGCCCTCCAAAAAATACTGAGGTCGAAAATCGACCAAAAATTCTAGGGTGCAACCTTTCAAAAAGAATATTTGAAGAGGTATATAATACTAACACTTTTTTTCTTTTTACTTTTAACAGAAAAGAAAAAGGCGTGGAAAAATGATGAATTGTAGGAATTTTTACAGACATGTAAACCCAAATTACAAAAGCCTGTCAGCTCACACCAGTCAGAATGCCCATCAACAAAAATGCTGCAAACAATAAATGCTGACGTGATTGTGGAGAAATGCGTACCCTCGATTATAAGGGGGACGTGGTAAGAGCCACTAATGAAAGCACAATTGAGGTGCCTTGAAAAGGTAAACGTTGAGCTACCATACCAGTCAATCAATCATACCCACTGCTGGGTCTATCACCTGAGAAAATGAAAATCAATAATCACAGGCTGGAAAAAAAAAAAAATCACAGGCTGGCAATCCTGCACTCCAGCAATATTTACCATAGGCAACACTTGGAAGCAACGAAAATGTCCATCAACAGAGGAATGCAACAAGAAGAAGTGGTCCATGTACACAATGGAATATTAACCATGGAAAATATTGAAGCACTGCTCTTTGGGGCACCATACATGAGTCTGGAGATAATCAAAAAACATGAAGTAGGTCGGAAAGCAAAAGACCTATATCCTATATTATCACTTATGGCATTATCTAATAACTGACACAGATGAACATATTTCCAAAGAGAAAGACACTCACAGGCTTAGAAAACAAACTATGCTCATCGAAAAGGAAAGGAGGGGGGAAATTGAGAAATGAAGATAAGTGTTACTATACATATACAAATACATATTATATACATGTATCAAAAAGACCGAATATATAACAAGGGAGGTCGACAGAACACTAATACTTTACATGGGAAGAGCATCTGTACATTAATAGACATACATAATGTACAAATGAACCAGATTGTGTACACCTAGGACAAACAATATTCTAAACTTTACCCAGATTAAAAAAATTTTAAAAACCAAGAAGAAGTAATGAGACAAAAACATATGGGGATTTCTCCTGGCAAATTCCATTCTAATTTACAACCTAGGACAATGACTTCCAGAAAGGCTCTGCTGCCCTAGTTCCCAGATTGGGGAATGGAGAAATGCTACCTCCTTGTGGCCGTTTCCCAAAACAGCAGCTTTGAACCCACTGCAAAAGGTGACTAAATTTTCACCAACTTGCAGTTCTGTAAATGGCACGTGCCCTCCAGAAAATTTCTGGGGTCAAAAATCGACCAAAAACTTCAGGAGAGGGCAACCTTCGAAGAAGAGAATTTCAAGAGCTATATTGTACTCACGGTTTTTTCTTTTAAGAGAAAACAAAAAGGCATAGGAATATGATGAATTTTAAAAATTTTAATGATTTGCATACCCATATTACAAAAACCTATCAGCTCACAGCGGTCAGAATGGCCATTAGGAATAATGCTGGAAAAAATAAACGGTGAAGGGAGTGCGAAGAAATGCGTACCCTCGGTTGTAAGGTGGGGCATGTAAAGAGCCACTAATGAAAACACAATGTAGGTGCTTTGAAAAGGGAAACATTGAGCTACCAGTCAATCAATCACAATCACTTCTTGGCCTATCACCTGAGAAAATGAGAATCAAAAAGTCACAGGCTGGCAAACCTGTACGCCAGCAAGATTTACCATAGCCAGCACTTGGAAGCAATGAAAATATCCATCAACCGAGGAATGAACCAAGAAGAAGTGGTCCACGTACACAATGGAATATTACTCTAATAATAAATATAAATTAAATTTAAAACAAACAGAAGCAAGGAGACATCAACATTTGTGGGTTTATCCGGGCACATTGCACTCTAATTTATAACCGAAGAACACCACTGGCCGGTAGGTCTGTTTCCCTAGTACGAGCATGGGGAACGTAGAAAGGCTGCTGCTCTTTGGCCGATACCTGCAAAAGCAGGTTAAAAGCCTGAGCTAATGGTCACTTCATATGAACAAGTAGTGCAGGGCTGTAAATGAAACCTGCCCTCAAAATGCCTTGAGGGAGATAATGGCCAAAATATTTCAAATGGTGACACATACTTTAAGAAAACACTTTGAAGAAATAAGCTCTAATCACAGCTGGAAAAATAAAAAGGATATGTCTTAAAGCGCAATTTCAATGCATTATGAGACTCATGCAAATTCAACCACAAAGAGGTATCAGCTCACACCACTCAGAATAACCATCAGCAAAAACTGCAAAGAATAAATGCTGAAGGTGCTGGGAAGAAATACATACCCTCCACTTTAAGTGGGACGTAACCTGGAAAGAGCCACTAAGGTGAACAGAATAGAGGTGCCTTTAAAAGGTAAACATTGAGCTACCATATGATCCAGCAGACCTATTCCTGGACCTATAAACTAAGAAGACAGAATTGGAAGGACACAGGCACGCAAATCGGCATTGCATAGTGTTACAGTAACCAAGATATGGAAGTAACCAAAAAGTCCACCGACAGATGGGTGGACAAAGAACAACTTCTACCTGTACAGATGGAATATGATCTAGTGAAAAAATGAAACAATGCCATTTGCAGCACTATAGATGAGTCTAGAAGTAATCACGCAACTTGGAGTAAGTGAAAAAGCAAAAGACACATATCCTATCATATCACATATAGGGGTTACCTAAAAAATGATACAAACAAAGATATTTCCACAGAGAAACACTATCAAAGAATCAATAAAAAAACTTATGGTTCACCAAATAGTAAGGTGTGAGGATTGGATACATGACCATATTGAGGTTAACAGAGAGATACAAACACATGTGAAATATATAATCACCAAAGACCTACGCAATACCAAGAGAAGACTACTCAACATTGTGTCATAACCTACATGGGAAAAGGATCCGAAGAGGAATAGATATATGTATATGTGTGAAAGAACCACATCTTGCACACCTAGAACAAACAAAACATTGTAATCAAGTTTGCTGTGACAAAAAATAAAAATTAAGTTAAAAATACCAACAAGAAGTAATGAGACATAAACTTAAAGGGCTTTTTCCTCGCACATTCCATTCTAATTTACAACCTAGAACACCACTTCCAGTAAGGCTCTGTTGCCCTATTAACCAGATTTGGTAAAGGAGAAATGCTGCCGCCTTGTGGCCAATTCCCGCAAGAGCAGCTTTTAACCCACAGCTAATGGTCACTTGCCATTCAAAATGACTCAAGGCTGTAAAGGACACCTGCCCTCAAAATTGTGCTGAGGTAGGGAATGGATAAAGAAAATTCAAAACAGGCAGAATTTTGAAGAAGTTACTATGAAGAGGCAAGTTTTACTCACTCTCTTTTTAAAGAAAGGAAAATGGATAAAAGCTCAACCTCAGGAAGTATTAGACTCATGCAATCTAATCTACAAAAAGTTTTCAACTCACACCAGTCGACTGATCATTGGAAAAAAGTCTACAAACAATAAACGCAGAAGAGGTTTTAGAGAACTGTGTACCCTCTAGCTGCTGGTGAGATGTAAAAGGGTTAAACGCTAATAATGAGAACAGAAAGGAGCTGCGTTTAAAAGGAAAAATTGAGGTACCATTCAATCCAGCAGGCGCACCAATGGGCCTCTCACCTGAGAAGACCAGAATGAAGAAGACCCGGGCTGCAAAAGCTGCACTTCAGCCTTATTCACAATAGACAAGACAGTGAAGCAACCAAAATGTCCATCAACAGATGAAAGGATAAAGAAGAAGTGGTCCATGTACACAATGAATACTAGCCATGGAAAACAATGAAACACTGCTCTTTGAGGCACCATAGATGATCTTGGAGATAATCACAGAACATGAGGTAAGTCGGAAAGCAAAAGTCCTATATCCTATGATATCACTTATAGGCGTTATCTAATAACTGACACAAATGAACATATTTCCACAGAGAAAGTCAATCACAGACTTATTAAAAAAACTATGCTTATCTAAAAGGAAAGGTGGGGGGAATGGATAAATGAAGATTAGCGTTACCATGTGTATACAAATACATATTATATGCATATATCAAAGAGACCGACCATATAGCAAGGAAGGTTTACGGAACACTCTGTAATAATTTACATGGGAAGAGAATCTCTACATAAATAGGCATATAGGATATGTAGATGAACCAGAGTGTGTACACCTTGCACAAGCAACATTCTAACCATTACCCCAATTGAAAAAATTAAAACAACGAATTAGGAGTAATGAGCCATAAACTTATGGGTGGTTTTCCTGGCACATTCCATTCAAATTTACAACCTAGGCAAACGACTTCCAGAACGGCTCTGCTGCCCTAGTACCCAGATTGGGGAATGGAGAAATGCTGCATCCTTGTGGCCGTTTCCCACAACAGCAGCTTTAAAGCAACTTCAAAAGGTCACTAAATATTCACCAATTGCAGTTCTGTAAATGACACCTGCCCTCCAAAAAATACTGAGGTCGAAAATCGACCAGAAATTCTAGGGTGCAACCTTTCAAAAAGAATATTTGAAGAGGTATATAATACTAACACTTTTTTTCTTTTAACAGAAAAGAAAAAGGCGTGGAAAAATGATGAATTGTAGGAATTTTTACAGACATGTAAACCCAAATTACAAAAGCCTGTCAGCTCACACCAGTCAGAATGCCCATCAACAAAAATGCTGCAAACAATAAATGCTGACGTGATTGTGGAGAAATGCGTACCCTCGATTATAAGGGGGACGTGGTAAGAGCCACTAATGAAAGCACAATTGAGGTGCCTTGAAAAGGTAAACGTTGAGCTACCATACCAGTCAATCAATCATACCCACTGCTGGGTCTATCACCTGAGAAAATGAAAATCAATAATCACAGGCTGGAAAAAAAAAAAAATCACAGGCTGGCAATCCTGCACTCCAGCAATATTTACCATAGGCAACACTTGGAAGCAACGAAAATGTCCATCAACAGAGGAATGCAACAAGAAGAAGTGGTCCATGTACACAATGGAATATTAACCATGGAAAATATTGAAGCACTGCTCTTTGGGGCACCATACATGAGCCTGGAGATAATCAAAAAACATGAAGTAGGTCGGAAAGCAAAAGACCTATATCCTATATTATCACTTATGGCATTATCTAATAACTGACACAGATGAACATATTTCCAAAGAGAAAGACACTCACAGGCTTAGAAAACAAACTATGCTCATCGAAAAGGAAAGGAGGGGGGAAATTGAGAAATGAAGATAAGTGTTACTATACATATACAAATACATATTATATACATGTATCAAAAAGACCGAATATATAACAAGGGAGGTCGACAGAACACTAATACTTTACATGGGAAGAGCATCTGTACATTAATAGACATACATAATGTACAAATGAACCAGATTGTGTACACCTAGGACAAACAATATTCTAAACTTTACCCAGATTAAAAAAATTTTAAAAACCAAGAAGAAGTAATGAGACAAAAACATATGGGGATTTCTCCTGGCAAATTCCATTCTAATTTACAACCTAGGACAATGACTTCCAGAAAGGCTCTGCTGCCCTAGTTCCCAGATTGGGGAATGGAGAAATGCTACCTCCTTGTGGCCGTTTCCCAAAACAGCAGCTTTGAACCCACTGCAAAAGGTGACTAAATTTTCACCAACTTGCAGTTCTGTAAATGGCACGTGCCCTCCAGAAAATTTCTGGGGTCAAAAATCGACCAAAAACTTCAGGAGAGGGCAACCTTCGAAGAAGAGAATTTCAAGAGCTATATTGTACTCACGGTTTTTTCTTTTAAGAGAAAACAAAAAGGCATAGGAATATGATGAATTTTAAAAATTTTAATGATTTGCATACCCATATTACAAAAACCTATCAGCTCACAGCGGTCAGAATGGCCATTAGGAATAATGCTGGAAAAAATAAACGGTGAAGGGAGTGCGGAGAAATGCGTACCCTCGGTTGTAAGGTGGGGCATGTAAAGAGCCACTAATGAAAACACAATGTAGGTGCTTTGAAAAGGGAAACATTGAGCTACCAGTCAATCAATCACAATCACTTCTTGGCCTATCACCTGAGAAAATGAGAATCAAAAAGTCACAGGCTGGCAAACCTGTACGCCAGCAAGATTTACCATAGCCAGCATTTGGAAGCAATGAAAATGTCCATCAACCGAGGAATGAACCAAGAAGAAGTGGTCCACGTACACAATGGAATATTACTCTAATAATAAATATAAATTAAATTTAAAACAAACAGAAGCAAGGAGACATCAACATTTGTGGGTTTATCCGCGCACATTGCACTCTAATTTATAACCGAAGAACACCACTGGCCGGTAGGTCTGTTTCCCTAGTACGAGCATGGGGAACGTAGAAAGGCTGCTGCTCTTTGGCCGATACCTGCAAAAGCAGGTTAAAAGCCTGAGCTAATGGTCACTTCATATGAACAAGTAGTGCAGGGCTGTAAATGAAACCTGCCCTCAAAATGCCTTGAGGGAGATAATGGCCAAAATATTTCAAATGGTGACACATACTTTAAGAAAACACTTTGAAGAAATAAGCTCTAATCACAGCTGGAAAAATAAAAAGGATATGTCTTAAAGCGCAATTTCAATGCATTATGAGACTCATGCAAATTCAACCACAAAGAGGTATCAGCTCACACCACTCAGAATAACCATCAGCAAAAACTGCAAAGAATAAATGCTGAAGGTGCTGGGAAGAAATACATACCCTCCACTTTAAGTGGGACGTAACCTGGAAAGAGCCACTAAGGTGAACAGAATAGAGGTGCCTTTAAAAGGTAAACATTGAGCTACCATATGATCCAGCAGACCTATTCCTGGACCTATAAACTAAGAAGACAGAATTGGAAGGACACAGGCACGCAAATCGGCATTGCATAGTGTTACAGTAACCAAGATATGGAAGTAACCAAAAAGTCCACCGACAGATGGGTGGACAAAGAACAACTTCTACCTGTACAGATGGAATATGATCTAGTGAAAAAATGAAACAATGCCATTTGCAGCACTATAGATGAGTCTAGAAGTAATCACGCAACTTGGAGTAAGTGAAAAAGCAAAAGACACATATCCTATCATATCACATATAGGGGTTACCTAAAAAATGATACAAACAAAGATATTTCCACAGAGAAACACTATCAAAGAATCAATAAAAAAACTTATGGTTCACCAAATAGTAAGGTGTGAGGATTGGATACATGACCATATTGAGGTTAACAGAGAGATACAAACACATGTGAAATATATAATCACCAAAGACCTACGCAATACCAAGAGAAGACTACTCAACATTGTGTCATAACCTACATGGGAAAAGGATCCGAAGAGGAATAGATATATGTATATGTGTGAAAGAACCACATCTTGCACACCTAGAACAAACAAAACATTGTAATCAAGTTTGCTGTGACAAAAAATAAAAATTAAGTTAAAAATACCAACAAGAAGTAATGAGACATAAACTTAAAGGGCTTTTTCCTCGCACATTCCATTCTAATTTACAACCTAGAACACCACTTCCAGTAAGGCTCTGTTGCCCTATTAACCAGATTTGGTAAAGGAGAAATGCTGCCGCCTTGTGGCCAATTCCCGCAAGAGCAGCTTTTAACCCACAGCTAATGGTCACTTGCCATTCAAAATGACTCAAGGCTGTAAAGGACACCTGCCCTCAAAATTGTGCTGAGGTAGGGAATGGATAAAGAAAATTCAAAACAGGCAGAATTTTGAAGAAGTTACTATGAAGAGGCAAGTTTTACTCACTCTCTTTTTAAAGAAAGGAAAATGGATAAAAGCTCAACCTCAGGAAGTATTAGACTCATGCAATCTAATCTACAAAAAGTTTTCAACTCACACCAGTCGACTGATCATTGGAAAAAAGTCTACAAACAATAAACGCAGAAGAGGTTTTAGAGAACTGTGTACCCTCTAGCTGCTGGTGAGATGTAAAAGGGTTAAACGCTAATAATGAGAACAGAAAGGAGCTGCGTTTAAAAGGAAAAATTGAGGTACCATTCAATCCAGCAGGCGCACCAATGGGCCTCTCAGCTGAGAAGACCAGAATGAAGAAGACCCGGGCTGCAAAAGCTGCACTTCAGCCTTATTCACAATAGACAAGACAGTGAAGCAACCAAAATGTCCATCAACAGATGAAAGGATAAAGAAGAAGTGGTCCATGTACACAATGAATACTAGCCATGGAAAACAATGAAACACTGCTCTTTGAGGCACCATAGATGATCTTGGAGATAATCACAGAACATGAGGTAAGTCGGAAAGCAAAAGTCCTATATCCTATGATATCACTTATAGGCGTTATCTAATAACTGACACAAATGAACATATTTCCACAGAGAAAGTCAATCACAGACTTATTAAAAAAACTATGCTTATCTAAAAGGAAAGGTGGGGGGAATGGATAAATGAAGATTAGCGTTACCATGTGTATACAAATACATATTATATGCATATATCAAAGAGACCGACCATATAGCAAGGAAGGTTTACGGAACACTCTGTAATAATTTACACGGGAAGAGAATCTCTACATAAATAGGCATATAGGATATGTAGATGAACCAGAGTGTGTACACCTTGCACAAGCAACATTCTAACCATTACCCCAATTGAAAAAATTAAAACAACGAACTAGGAGTAATGAGACATAAACTTATGGGGGGTTTTCCTGGCACATTCCATTCAAATTTACAACCTAGGCAAACGACTTCCAGAACGGCTCTGCTGCCCTAGTACCCAGATTTGGGAATGGAGAAATGCTGCATCCTTGTGGCCGTTTCCCACAACAGCAGCTTTAAAGCAACTTCAAAAGGTCACTAAATATTCACCAATTGCAGTTCTGTAAATGACACCTGCCCTCCAAAAAATACTGAGGTCGAAAATCGACCAAAAATTCTAGGGTGCAACCTTTCAAAAAGAATATTTGAAGAGGTATATAATACTAACACTTTTTTTCTTTTTACTTTTAACAGAAAAGAAAAAGGCGTGGAAAAATGATGAATTGTAGGAATTTTTACAGACATGTAAACCCAAATTACAAAAGCCTGTCAGCTCACACCAGTCAGAATGCCCATCAACAAAAATGCTGCAAACAATAAATGCTGACGTGATTGTGGAGAAATGCGTACCCTCGATTATAAGGGGGACGTGGTAAGAGCCACTAATGAAAGCACAATTGAGGTGCCTTGAAAAGGTAAACGTTGAGCTACCATACCAGTCAATCAATCATACCCACTGCTGGGTCTATCACCTGAGAAAATGAAAATCAATAATCACAGGCTGGAAAAAAAAAAAAATCACAGGCTGGCAATCCTGCACTCCAGCAATATTTACCATAGGCAACACTTGGAAGCAACGAAAATGTCCATCAACAGAGGAATGCAACAAGAAGAAGTGGTCCATGTACACAATGGAATATTAACCATGGAAAATATTGAAGCACTGCTCTTTGGGGCACCATACATGAGCCTGGAGATAATCAAAAAACATGAAGTAGGTCGGAAAGCAAAAGACCTATATCCTATATTATCACTTATGGCATTATCTAATAACTGACACAGATGAACATATTTCCAAAGAGAAAGACACTCACAGGCTTAGAAAACAAACTATGCTCATCGAAAAGGAAAGGAGGGGGGAAATTGAGAAATGAAGATAAGTGTTACTATACATATACAAATACATATTATATACATGTATCAAAAAGACCGAATATATAACAAGGGAGGTCGACAGAACACTAATACTTTACATGGGAAGAGCATCTGTACATTAATAGACATACATAATGTACAAATGAACCAGATTGTGTACACCTAGGACAAACAATATTCTAAACTTTACCCAGATTAAAAAAATTTTAAAAACCAAGAAGAAGTAATGAGACAAAAACATATGGGGATTTCTCCTGGCAAATTCCATTCTAATTTACAACCTAGGACAATGACTTCCAGAAAGGCTCTGCTGCCCTAGTTCCCAGATTGGGGAATGGAGAAATGCTACCTCCTTGTGGCCGTTTCCCAAAACAGCAGCTTTGAACCCACTGCAAAAGGTGACTAAATTTTCACCAACTTGCAGTTCTGTAAATGGCACGTGCCCTCCAGAAAATTTCTGGGGTCAAAAATCGACCAAAAACTTCAGGAGAGGGCAACCTTCGAAGAAGAGAATTTCAAGAGCTATATTGTACTCACGGTTTTTTCTTTTAAGAGAAAACAAAAAGGCATAGGAATATGATGAATTTTAAAAATTTTAATGATTTGCATACCCATATTACAAAAACCTATCAGCTCACAGCGGTCAGAATGGCCATTAGGAATAATGCTGGAAAAAATAAACGGTGAAGGGAGTGCGAAGAAATGCGTACCCTCGGTTGTAAGGTGGGGCATGTAAAGAGCCACTAATGAAAACACAATGTAGGTGCTTTGAAAAGGGAAACATTGAGCTACCAGTCAATCAATCACAATCACTTCTTGGCCTATCACCTGAGAAAATGAGAATCAAAAAGTCACAGGCTGGCAAACCTGTACGCCAGCAAGATTTACCATAGCCAGCACTTGGAAGCAATGAAAATATCCATCAACCGAGGAATGAACCAAGAAGAAGTGGTCCACGTACACAATGGAATATTACTCTAATAATAAATATAAATTAAATTTAAAACAAACAGAAGCAAGGAGACATCAACATTTGTGGGTTTATCCGGGCACATTGCACTCTAATTTATAACCGAAGAACACCACTGGCCGGTAGGTCTGTTTCCCTAGTACGAGCATGGGGAACGTAGAAAGGCTGCTGCTCTTTGGCCGATACCTGCAAAAGCAGGTTAAAAGCCTGAGCTAATGGTCACTTCATATGAACAAGTAGTGCAGGGCTGTAAATGAAACCTGCCCTCAAAATGCCTTGAGGGAGATAATGGCCAAAATATTTCAAATGGTGACACATACTTTAAGAAAACACTTTGAAGAAATAAGCTCTAATCACAGCTGGAAAAATAAAAAGGATATGTCTTAAAGCGCAATTTCAATGCATTATGAGACTCATGCAAATTCAACCACAAAGAGGTATCAGCTCACACCACTCAGAATAACCATCAGCAAAAACTGCAAAGAATAAATGCTGAAGGTGCTGGGAAGAAATACATACCCTCCACTTTAAGTGGGACGTAACCTGGAAAGAGCCACTAAGGTGAACAGAATAGAGGTGCCTTTAAAAGGTAAACATTGAGCTACCATATGATCCAGCAGACCTATTCCTGGACCTATAAACTAAGAAGACAGAATTGGAAGGACACAGGCACGCAAATCGGCATTGCATAGTGTTACAGTAACCAAGATATGGAAGTAACCAAAAAGTCCACCGACAGATGGGTGGACAAAGAACAACTTCTACCTGTACAGATGGAATATGATCTAGTGAAAAAATGAAACAATGCCATTTGCAGCACTATAGATGAGTCTAGAAGTAATCACGCAACTTGGAGTAAGTGAAAAAGCAAAAGACACATATCCTATCATATCACATATAGGGGTTACCTAAAAAATGATACAAACAAAGATATTTCCACAGAGAAACACTATCAAAGAATCAATAAAAAAACTTATGGTTCACCAAATAGTAAGGTGTGAGGATTGGATACATGACCATATTGAGGTTAACAGAGAGATACAAACACATGTGAAATATATAATCACCAAAGACCTACGCAATACCAAGAGAAGACTACTCAACATTGTGTCATAACCTACATGGGAAAAGGATCCGAAGAGGAATAGATATATGTATATGTGTGAAAGAACCACATCTTGCACACCTAGAACAAACAAAACATTGTAATCAAGTTTGCTGTGACAAAAAATAAAAATTAAGTTAAAAATACCAACAAGAAGTAATGAGACATAAACTTAAAGGGCTTTTTCCTCGCACATTCCATTCTAATTTACAACCTAGAACACCACTTCCAGTAAGGCTCTGTTGCCCTATTAACCAGATTTGGTAAAGGAGAAATGCTGCCGCCTTGTGGCCAATTCCCGCAAGAGCAGCTTTTAACCCACAGCTAATGGTCACTTGCCATTCAAAATGACTCAAGGCTGTAAAGGACACCTGCCCTCAAAATTGTGCTGAGGTAGGGAATGGATAAAGAAAATTCAAAACAGGCAGAATTTTGAAGAAGTTACTATGAAGAGGCAAGTTTTACTCACTCTCTTTTTAAAGAAAGGAAAATGGATAAAAGCTCAACCTCAGGAAGTATTAGACTCATGCAATCTAATCTACAAAAAGTTTTCAACTCACACCAGTCGACTGATCATTGGAAAAAAGTCTACAAACAATAAACGCAGAAGAGGTTTTAGAGAACTGTGTACCCTCTAGCTGCTGGTGAGATGTAAAAGGGTTAAACGCTAATAATGAGAACAGAAAGGAGCTGCGTTTAAAAGGAAAAATTGAGGTACCATTCAATCCAGCAGGCGCACCAATGGGCCTCTCACCTGAGAAGACCAGAATGAAGAAGACCCAGGCTGCAAAATCTGCACTTCAGCCTTATTCACAATAGACAAGACAGTGAAGCAACCAAAATGTCCATCAACAGATGAAAGGATAAAGAAGAAGTGGTCCATGTACACAATGAATACTAGCCATGGAAAACAATGAAACACTGCTCTTTGAGGCACCATAGATGATCTTGGAGATAATCACAGAACATGAGGTAAGTCGGAAAGCAAAAGTCCTATATCCTATGATATCACTTATAGGCGTTATCTAATAACTGACACAAATGAACATATTTCCACAGAGAAAGTCAATCACAGACTTATTAAAAAAACTATGCTTATCTAAAAGGAAAGGTGGGGGGAATGGATAAATGAAGATTAGCGTTACCATGTGTATACAAATACATATTATATGCATATATCAAAGAGACCGACCATATAGCAAGGAAGGTTTACGGAACACTCTGTAATAATTTACACGGGAAGAGAATCTCTACATAAATAGGCATATAGGATATGTAGATGAACCAGAGTGTGTACACCTTGCACAAGCAACATTCTAACCATTACCCCAATTGAAAAAATTAAAACAACGAACTAGGAGTAATGAGACATAAACTTATGGGGGGTTTTCCTGGCACATTCCATTCAAATTTACAACCTAGGCAAACGACTTCCAGAACGGCTCTGCTGCCCTAGTACCCAGATTGGGGAATGGAGAAATGCTGCATCCTTGTGGCCGTTTCCCACAACAGCAGCTTTAAAGCAACTTCAAAAGGTCACTAAATATTCACCAATTGCAGTTCTGTAAATGACACCTGCCCTCCAAAAAATACTGAGGTCGAAAATCGACCAAAAATTCTAGGGTGCAACCTTTCAAAAAGAATATTTGAAGAGGTATATAATACTAACACTTTTTTTCTTTTTACTTTTAACAGAAAAGAAAAAGGCGTGGAAAAATGATGAATTGTAGGAATTTTTACAGACATGTAAACCCAAATTACAAAAGCCTGTCAGCTCACACCAGTCAGAATGCCCATCAACAAAAATGCTGCAAACAATAAATGCTGACGTGATTGTGGAGAAATGCGTACCCTCGATTATAAGGGGGACGTGGTAAGAGCCACTAATGAAAGCACAATTGAGGTGCCTTGAAAAGGTAAACGTTGAGCTACCATACCAGTCAATCAATCATACCCACTGCTGGGTCTATCACCTGAGAAAATGAAAATCAATAATCACAGGCTGGAAAAAAAAAAAAATCACAGGCTGGCAATCCTGCACTCCAGCAATATTTACCATAGGCAACACTTGGAAGCAACGAAAATGTCCATCAACAGAGGAATGCAACAAGAAGAAGTGGTCCATGTACACAATGGAATATTAACCATGGAAAATATTGAAGCACTGCTCTTTGGGGCACCATACATGAGCCTGGAGATAATCAAAAAACATGAAGTAGGTCGGAAAGCAAAAGACCTATATCCTATATTATCACTTATGGCATTATCTAATAACTGACACAGATGAACATATTTCCAAAGAGAAAGACACTCACAGGCTTAGAAAACAAACTATGCTCATCGAAAAGGAAAGGAGGGGGGAAATTGAGAAATGAAGATAAGTGTTACTATACATATACAAATACATATTATATACATGTATCAAAAAGACCGAATATATAACAAGGGAGGTCGACAGAACACTAATACTTTACATGGGAAGAGCATCTGTACATTAATAGACATACATAATGTACAAATGAACCAGATTGTGTACACCTAGGACAAACAATATTCTAAACTTTACCCAGATTAAAAAAATTTTAAAAACCAAGAAGAAGTAATGAGACAAAAACATATGGGGATTTCTCCTGGCAAATTCCATTCTAATTTACAACCTAGGACAATGACTTCCAGAAAGGCTCTGCTGCCCTAGTTCCCAGATTGGGGAATGGAGAAATGCTACCTCCTTGTGGCCGTTTCCCAAAACAGCAGCTTTGAACCCACTGCAAAAGGTGACTAAATTTTCACCAACTTGCAGTTCTGTAAATGGCACGTGCCCTCCAGAAAATTTCTGGGGTCAAAAATCGACCAAAAACTTCAGGAGAGGGCAACCTTCGAAGAAGAGAATTTCAAGAGCTATATTGTACTCACGGTTTTTTCTTTTAAGAGAAAACAAAAAGGCATAGGAATATGATGAATTTTAAAAATTTTAATGATTTGCATACCCATATTACAAAAACCTATCAGCTCACAGCGGTCAGAATGGCCATTAGGAATAATGCTGGAAAAAATAAACGGTGAAGGGAGTGCGGAGAAATGCGTACCCTCGGTTGTAAGGTGGGGCATGTAAAGAGCCACTAATGAAAACACAATGTAGGTGCTTTGAAAAGGGAAACATTGAGCTACCAGTCAATCAATCACAATCACTTCTTGGCCTATCACCTGAGAAAATGAGAATCAAAAAGTCACAGGCTGGCAAACCTGTACGCCAGCAAGATTTACCATAGCCAGCACTTGGAAGCAATGAAAATATCCATCAACCGAGGAATGAACCAAGAAGAAGTGGTCCACGTACACAATGGAATATTACTCTAATAATAAATATAAATTAAATTTAAAACAAACAGAAGCAAGGAGACATCAACATTTGTGGGTTTATCCGGGCACATTGCACTCTAATTTATAACCGAAGAACACCACTGGCCGGTAGGTCTGTTTCCCTAGTACGAGCATGGGGAACGTAGAAAGGCTGCTGCTCTTTGGCCGATACCTGCAAAAGCAGGTTAAAAGCCTGAGCTAATGGTCACTTCATATGAACAAGTAGTGCAGGGCTGTAAATGAAACCTGCCCTCAAAATGCCTTGAGGGAGATAATGGCCAAAATATTTCAAATGGTGACACATACTTTAAGAAAACACTTTGAAGAAATAAGCTCTAATCACAGCTGGAAAAATAAAAAGGATATGTCTTAAAGCGCAATTTCAATGCATTATGAGACTCATGCAAATTCAACCACAAAGAGGTATCAGCTCACAACACTCAGAATAACCATCAGCAAAAACTGCAAAGAATAAATGCTGAAGGTGCTGGGAAGAAATACATACCCTCCACTTTAAGTGGGACGTAACCTGGAAAGAGCCACTAAGGTGAACAGAATAGAGGTGCCTTTAAAAGGTAAACATTGAGCTACCATATGATCCAGCAGACCTATTCCTGGACCTATAAACTAAGAAGACAGAATTGGAAGGACACAGGCACGCAAATCGGCATTGCATAGTGTTACAGTAACCAAGATATGGAAGTAACCAAAAAGTCCACCGACAGATGGGTGGACAAAGAACAACTTCTACCTGTACAGATGGAATATGATCTAGTGAAAAAATGAAACAATGCCATTTGCAGCACTATAGATGAGTCTAGAAGTAATCACGCAACTTGGAGTAAGTGAAAAAGCAAAAGACACATATCCTATCATATCACATATAGGGGTTACCTAAAAAATGATACAAACAAAGATATTTCCACAGAGAAACACTATCAAAGAATCAATAAAAAAACTTATGGTTCACCAAATAGTAAGGTGTGAGGATTGGATACATGACCATATTGAGGTTAACAGAGAGATACAAACACATGTGAAATATATAATCACCAAAGACCTACGCAATACCAAGAGAAGACTACTCAACATTGTGTCATAACCTACATGGGAAAAGGATCCGAAGAGGAATAGATATATGTATATGTGTGAAAGAACCACATCTTGCACACCTAGAACAAACAAAACATTGTAATCAAGTTTGCTGTGACAAAAAATAAAAATTAAGTTAAAAATACCAACAAGAAGTAATGAGACATAAACTTAAAGGGCTTTTTCCTCGCACATTCCATTCTAATTTACAACCTAGAACACCACTTCCAGTAAGGCTCTGTTGCCCTATTAACCAGATTTGGTAAAGGAGAAATGCTGCCGCCTTGTGGCCAATTCCCGCAAGAGCAGCTTTTAACCCACAGCTAATGGTCACTTGCCATTCAAAATGACTCAAGGCTGTAAAGGACACCTGCCCTCAAAATTGTGCTGAGGTAGGGAATGGATAAAGAAAATTCAAAACAGGCAGAATTTTGAAGAAGTTACTATGAAGAGGCAAGTTTTACTCACTCTCTTTTTAAAGAAAGGAAAATGGATAAAAGCTCAACCTCAGGAAGTATTAGACTCATGCAATCTAATCTACAAAAAGTTTTCAACTCACACCAGTCGACTGATCATTGGAAAAAAGTCTACAAACAATAAACGCAGAAGAGGTTTTAGAGAACTGTGTACCCTCTAGCTGCTGGTGAGATGTAAAAGGGTTAAACGCTAATAATGAGAACAGAAAGGAGCTGCGTTTAAAAGGAAAAATTGAGGTACCATTCAATCCAGCAGGCGCACCAATGGGCCTCTCACCTGAGAAGACCAGAATGAAGAAGACCCGGGCTGCAAAATCTGCACTTCAGCCTTATTCACAATAGACAAGACAGTGAAGCAACCAAAATGTCCATCAACAGATGAAAGGATAAAGAAGAAGTGGTCCATGTACACAATGAATACTAGCCATGGAAAACAATGAAACACTGCTCTTTGAGGCACCATAGATGATCTTGGAGATAATCACAGAACATGAGGTAAGTCGGAAAGCAAAAGTCCTATATCCTATGATATCACTTATAGGCGTTATCTAATAACTGACACAAATGAACATATTTCCACAGAGAAAGTCAATCACAGACTTATTAAAAAAACTATGCTTATCTAAAAGGAAAGGTGGGGGGAATGGATAAATGAAGATTAGCGTTACCATGTGTATACAAATACATATTATATGCATATATCAAAGAGACCGACCATATAGCAAGGAAGGTTTACGGAACACTCTGTAATAATTTACACGGGAAGAGAATCTCTACATAAATAGGCATATAGGATATGTAGATGAACCAGAGTGTGTACACCTTGCACAAGCAACATTCTAACCATTACCCCAATTGAAAAAATTAAAACAACGAACTAGGAGTAATGAGACATAAACTTATGGGGGGTTTTCCTGGCACATTCCATTCAAATTTACAACCTAGGCAAACGACTTCCAGAACGGCTCTGCTGCCCTAGTACCCAGATTGGGGAATGGAGAAATGCTGCATCCTTGTGGCCGTTTCCCACAACAGCAGCTTTAAAGCAACTTCAAAAGGTCACTAAATATTCACCAATTGCAGTTCTGTAAATGACACCTGCCCTCCAAAAAATACTGAGGTCGAAAATCGACCAAAAATTCTAGGGTGCAACCTTTCAAAAAGAATATTTGAAGAGGTATATAATACTAACACTTTTTTTCTTTTTACTTTTAACAGAAAAGAAAAAGGCGTGGAAAAATGATGAATTGTAGGAATTTTTACAGACATGTAAACCCAAATTACAAAAGCCTGTCAGCTCACACCAGTCAGAATGCCCATCAACAAAAATGCTGCAAACAATAAATGCTGACGTGATTGTGGAGAAATGCGTACCCTCGATTATAAGGGGGACGTGGTAAGAGCCACTAATGAAAGCACAATTGAGGTGCCTTGAAAAGGTAAACGTTGAGCTACCATACCAGTCAATCAATCATACCCACTGCTGGGTCTATCACCTGAGAAAATGAAAATCAATAATCACAGGCTGGAAAAAAAAAAAATCACAGGCTGGCAATCCTGCACTCCAGCAATATTTACCATAGGCAACACTTGGAAGCAATGAAAATGTCCATCAACAGAGGAATGCAACAAGAAGAAGTGGTCCATGTACACAATGGAATATTAACCATGGAAAATATTGAAGCACTGCTCTTTGGGGCACCATACATGAGCCTGGAGATAATCAAAAAACATGAAGTAGGTCGGAAAGCAAAAGACCTATATCCTATATTATCACTTATGGCATTATCTAATAACTGACACAGATGAACATATTTCCAAAGAGAAAGACACTCACAGGCTTAGAAAACAAACTATGCTCATCGAAAAGGAAAGGAGGGGGGAAATTGAGAAATGAAGATAAGTGTTACTATACATATACAAATACATATTATATACATGTATCAAAAAGACCGAATATATAACAAGGGAGGTCGACAGAACACTAATACTTTACATGGGAAGAGCATCTGTACATTAATAGACATACATAATGTACAAATGAACCAGATTGTGTACACCTAGGACAAACAATATTCTAAACTTTACCCAGATTAAAAAAATTTTAAAAACCAAGAAGAAGTAATGAGACAAAAACATATGGGGATTTCTCCTGGCAAATTCCACTCTAATTTACAACCTAGGACAATGACTTCCAGAAAGGCTCTGCTGCCCTAGTTCCCAGATTGGGGAATGGAGAAATGCTACCTCCTTGTGGCCGTTTCCCAAAACAGCAGCTTTGAACCCACTGCAAAAGGTGACTAAATTTTCACCAACTTGCAGTTCTGTAAATGGCACGTGCCCTCCAGAAAATTTCTGGGGTCAAAAATCGACCAAAAACTTCAGGAGAGGGCAACCTTCGAAGAAGAGAATTTCAAGAGCTATATTGTACTCACGGTTTTTTCTTTTAAGAGAAAACAAAAAGGCATAGGAATATGATGAATTTTAAAAATTTTAATGATTTGCATACCCATATTACAAAAACCTATCAGCTCACAGCGGTCAGAATGGCCATTAGGAATAATTCTGGAAAAAATAAACGGTGAAGGGAGTGCGGAGAAATGCGTACCCTCGGTTGTAAGGTGGGGCATGTAAAGAGCCACTAATGAAAACACAATGTAGGTGCTTTGAAAAGGGAAACATTGAGCTACCAGTCAATCAATCACAATCACTTCTTGGCCTATCACCTGAGAAAATGAGAATCAAAAAGTCACAGGCTGGCAAACCTGTACGCCAGCAAGATTTACCATAGCCAGCACTTGGAAGCAATGAAAATATCCATCAACCGAGGAATGAACCAAGAAGAAGTGGTCCACGTACACAATGGAATATTACTCTAATAATAAATATAAATTAAATTTAAAACAAACAGAAGCAAGGAGACATCAACATTTGTGGGTTTATCCGGGCACATTGCACTCTAATTTATAACCGAAGAACACCACTGGCCGGTAGGTCTGTTTCCCTAGTACGAGCATGGGGAACGTAGAAAGGCTGCTGCTCTTTGGCCGATACCTGCAAAAGCAGGTTAAAAGCCTGAGCTAATGGTCACTTCATATGAACAAGTAGTGCAGGGCTGTAAATGAAACCTGCCCTCAAAATGCCTTGAGGGAGATAATGGCCAAAATATTTCAAATGGTGACACATACTTTAAGAAAACACTTTGAAGAAATAAGCTCTAATCACAGCTGGAAAAATAAAAAGGATATGTCTTAAAGCGCAATTTCAATGCATTATGAGACTCATGCAAATTCAACCACAAAGAGGTATCAGCTCACACCACTCAGAATAACCATCAGCAAAAACTGCAAAGAATAAATGCTGAAGGTGCTGGGAAGAAATACATACCCTCCACTTTAAGTGGGACGTAACCTGGAAAGAGCCACTAAGGTGAACAGAATAGAGGTGCCTTTAAAAGGTAAACATTGAGCTACCATATGATCCAGCAGACCTATTCCTGGACCTATAAACTAAGAAGACAGAATTGGAAGGACACAGGCACGCAAATCGGCATTGCATAGTGTTACAGTAACCAAGATATGGAAGTAACCAAAAAGTCCACCGACAGATGGGTGGACAAAGAACAACTTCTACCTGTACAGATGGAATATGATCTAGTGAAAAAATGAAACAATGCCATTTGCAGCACTATAGATGAGTCTAGAAGTAATCACGCAACTTGGAGTAAGTGAAAAAGCAAAAGACACATATCCTATCATATCACATATAGGGGTTACCTAAAAAATGATACAAACAAAGATATTTCCACAGAGAAACACTATCAAAGAATCAATAAAAAAACTTATGGTTCACCAAATAGTAAGGTGTGAGGATTGGATACATGACCATATTGAGGTTAACAGAGAGATACAAACACATGTGAAATATATAATCACCAAAGACCTACGCAATACCAAGAGAAGACTACTCAACATTGTGTCATAACCTACATGGGAAAAGGATCCGAAGAGGAATAGATATATGTATATGTGTGAAAGAACCACATCTTGCACACCTAGAACAAACAAAACATTGTAATCAAGTTTGCTGTGACAAAAAATAAAAATTAAGTTAAAAATACCAACAAGAAGTAATGAGACATAAACTTAAAGGGCTTTTTCCTCGCACATTCCATTCTAATTTACAACCTAGAACACCACTTCCAGTAAGGCTCTGTTGCCCTATTAACCAGATTTGGTAAAGGAGAAATGCTGCCGCCTTGTGGCCAATTCCCGCAAGAGCAGCTTTTAACCCACAGCTAATGGTCACTTGCCATTCAAAATGACTCAAGGCTGTAAAGGACACCTGCCCTCAAAATTGTGCTGAGGTAGGGAATGGATAAAGAAAATTCAAAACAGGCAGAATTTTGAAGAAGTTACTATGAAGAGGCAAGTTTTACTCACTCTCTTTTTAAAGAAAGGAAAATGGATAAAAGCTCAACCTCAGGAAGTATTAGACTCATGCAATCTAATCTACAAAAAGTTTTCAACTCACACCAGTCGACTGATCATTGGAAAAAAGTCTACAAACAATAAACGCAGAAGAGGTTTTAGAGAACTGTGTACCCTCTAGCTGCTGGTGAGATGTAAAAGGGTTAAACGCTAATAATGAGAACAGAAAGGAGCTGCGTTTAAAAGGAAAAATTGAGGTACCATTCAATCCAGCAGGCGCACCAATGGGCCTCTCAGCTGAGAAGACCAGAATGAAGAAGACCCGGGCTGCAAAAGCTGCACTTCAGCCTTATTCACAATAGACAAGACAGTGAAGCAACCAAAATGTCCATCAACAGATGAAAGGATAAAGAAGAAGTGGTCCATGTACACAATGAATACTAGCCATGGAAAACAATGAAACACTGCTCTTTGAGGCACCATAGATGATCTTGGAGATAATCACAGAACATGAGGTAAGTCGGAAAGCAAAAGTCCTATATCCTATGATATCACTTATAGGCGTTATCTAATAACTGACACAAATGAACATATTTCCACAGAGAAAGTCAATCACAGACTTATTAAAAAAACTATGCTTATCTAAAAGGAAAGGTGGGGGGAATGGATAAATGAAGATTAGCGTTACCATGTGTATACAAATACATATTATATGCATATATCAAAGAGACCGACCATATAGCAAGGAAGGTTTACGGAACACTCTGTAATAATTTACACGGGAAGAGAATCTCTACATAAATAGGCATATAGGATATGTAGATGAACCAGAGTGTGTACACCTTGCACAAGCAACATTCTAACCATTACCCCAATTGAAAAAATTAAAACAACGAACTAGGAGTAATGAGACATAAACTTATGGGGGGTTTTCCTGGCACATTCCATTCAAATTTACAACCTAGGCAAACGACTTCCAGAACGGCTCTGCTGCCCTAGTACCCAGATTGGGGAATGGAGAAATGCTGCATCCTTGTGGCCGTTTCCCACAACAGCAGCTTTAAAGCAACTTCAAAAGGTCACTAAATATTCACCAATTGCAGTTCTGTAAATGACACCTGCCCTCCAAAAAATACTGAGGTCGAAAATCGACCAGAAATTCTAGGGTGCAACCTTTCAAAAAGAATATTTGAAGAGGTATATAATACTAACACTTTTTTTCTTTTAACAGAAAAGAAAAAGGCGTGGAAAAATGATGAATTGTAGGAATTTTTACAGACATGTAAACCCAAATTACAAAAGCCTGTCAGCTCACACCAGTCAGAATGCCCATCAACAAAAATGCTGCAAACAATAAATGCTGACGTGATTGTGGAGAAATGCGTACCCTCGATTATAAGGGGGACGTGGTAAGAGCCACTAATGAAAGCACAATTGAGGTGCCTTGAAAAGGTAAACGTTGAGCTACCATACCAGTCAATCAATCATACCCACTGCTGGGTCTATCACCTGAGAAAATGAAAATCAATAATCACAGGCTGGAAAAAAAAAAAAATCACAGGCTGGCAATCCTGCACTCCAGCAATATTTACCATAGGCAACACTTGGAAGCAACGAAAATGTCCATCAACAGAGGAATGCAACAAGAAGAAGTGGTCCATGTACACAATGGAATATTAACCATGGAAAATATTGAAGCACTGCTCTTTGGGGCACCATACATGAGCCTGGAGATAATCAAAAAACATGAAGTAGGTCGGAAAGCAAAAGACCTATATCCTATATTATCACTTATGGCATTATCTAATAACTGACACAGATGAACATATTTCCAAAGAGAAAGACACTCACAGGCTTAGAAAACAAACTATGCTCATCGAAAAGGAAAGGAGGGGGGAAATTGAGAAATGAAGATAAGTGTTACTATACATATACAAATACATATTATATACATGTATCAAAAAGACCGAATATATAACAAGGGAGGTCGACAGAACATTAATACTTTACATGGGAAGAGCATCTGTACATTAATAGACATACATAATGTACAAATGAACCAGATTGTGTACACCTAGGACAAACAATATTCTAAACTTTACCCAGATTAAAAAAATTTTAAAAACCAAGAAGAAGTAATGAGACAAAAACATATGGGGATTTCTCCTGGCAAATTCCATTCTAATTTACAACCTAGGACAATGACTTCCAGAAAGGCTCTGCTGCCCTAGTTCCCAGATTGGGGAATGGAGAAATGCTACCTCCTTGTGGCCGTTTCCCAAAACAGCAGCTTTGAACCCACTGCAAAAGGTGACTAAATTTTCACCAACTTGCAGTTCTGTAAATGGCACGTGCCCTCCAGAAAATTTCTGGGGTCAAAAATCGACCAAAAACTTCAGGAGAGGGCAACCTTCGAAGAAGAGAATTTCAAGAGCTATATTGTACTCACGGTTTTTTCTTTTAAGAGAAAACAAAAAGGCATAGGAATATGATGAATTTTAAAAATTTTAATGATTTGCATACCCATATTACAAAAACCTATCAGCTCACAGCGGTCAGAATGGCCATTAGGAATAATGCTGGAAAAAATAAACGGTGAAGGGAGTGCGGAGAAATGCGTACCCTCGGTTGTAAGGTGGGGCATGTAAAGAGCCACTAATGAAAACACAATGTAGGTGCTTTGAAAAGGGAAACATTGAGCTACCAGTCAATCAATCACAATCACTTCTTGGCCTATCACCTGAGAAAATGAGAATCAAAAAGTCACAGGCTGGCAAACCTGTACGCCAGCAAGATTTACCATAGCCAGCACTTGGAAGCAATGAAAATGTCCATCAACCGAGGAATGAACCAAGAAGAAGTGGTCCACGTACACAATGGAATATTACTCTAATAATAAATATAAATTAAATTTAAAACAAACAGAAGCAAGGAGACATCAACATTTGTGGGTTTATCCGGGCACATTGCACTCTAATTTATAACCGAAGAACACCACTGGCCGGTAGGTCTGTTTCCCTAGTACGAGCATGGGGAACGTAGAAAGGCTGCTGCTCTTTGGCCGATACCTGCAAAAGCAGGTTAAAAGCCTGAGCTAATGGTCACTTCATATGAACAAGTAGTGCAGGGCTGTAAATGAAACCTGCCCTCAAAATGCCTTGAGGGAGATAATGGCCAAAATATTTCAAATGGTGACACATACTTTAAGAAAACACTTTGAAGAAATAAGCTCTAATCACAGCTGGAAAAATAAAAAGGATATGTCTTAAAGCGCAATTTCAATGCATTATGAGACTCATGCAAATTCAACCACAAAGAGGTATCAGCTCACACCACTCAGAATAACCATCAGCAAAAACTGCAAAGAATAAATGCTGAAGGTGCTGGGAAGAAATACATACCCTCCACTTTAAGTGGGACGTAACCTGGAAAGAGCCACTAAGGTGAACAGAATAGAGGTGCCTTTAAAAGGTAAACATTGAGCTACCATATGATCCAGCAGACCTATTCCTGGACCTATAAACTAAGAAGACAGAATTGGAAGGACACAGGCACGCAAATCGGCATTGCATAGTGTTACAGTAACCAAGATATGGAAGTAACCAAAAAGTCCACCGACAGATGGGTGGACAAAGAACAACTTCTACCTGTACAGATGGAATATGATCTAGTGAAAAAATGAAACAATGCCATTTGCAGCACTATAGATGAGTCTAGAAGTAATCACGCAACTTGGAGTAAGTGAAAAAGCAAAAGACACATATCCTATCATATCACATATAGGGGTTACCTAAAAAATGATACAAACAAAGATATTTCCACAGAGAAACACTATCAAAGAATCAATAAAAAAACTTATGGTTCACCAAATAGTAAGGTGTGAGGATTGGATACATGACCATATTGAGGTTAACAGAGAGATACAAACACATGTGAAATATATAATCACCAAAGACCTACGCAATACCAAGAGAAGACTACTCAACATTGTGTCATAACCTACATGGGAAAAGGATCCGAAGAGGAATAGATATATGTATATGTGTGAAAGAACCACATCTTGCACACCTAGAACAAACAAAACATTGTAATCAAGTTTGCTGTGACAAAAAATAAAAATTAAGTTAAAAATACCAACAAGAAGTAATGAGACATAAACTTAAAGGGCTTTTTCCTCGCACATTCCATTCTAATTTACAACCTAGAACACCACTTCCAGTAAGGCTCTGTTGCCCTATTAACCAGATTTGGTAAAGGAGAAATGCTGCCGCCTTGTGGCCAATTCCCGCAAGAGCAGCTTTTAACCCACAGCTAATGGTCACTTGCCATTCAAAATGACTCAAGGCTGTAAAGGACACCTGCCCTCAAAATTGTGCTGAGGTAGGGAATGGATAAAGAAAATTCAAAACAGGCAGAATTTTGAAGAAGTTACTATGAAGAGGCAAGTTTTACTCACTCTCTTTTTAAAGAAAGGAAAATGGATAAAAGCTCAACCTCAGGAAGTATTAGACTCATGCAATCTAATCTACAAAAAGTTTTCAACTCACACCAGTCGACTGATCATTGGAAAAAAGTCTACAAACAATAAACGCAGAAGAGGTTTTAGAGAACTGTGTACCCTCTAGCTGCTGGTGAGATGTAAAAGGGTTAAACGCTAATAATGAGAACAGAAAGGAGCTGCGTTTAAAAGGAAAAATTGAGGTACCATTCAATCCAGCAGGCGCACCAATGGGCCTCTCACCTGAGAAGACCAGAATGAAGAAGACCCAGGCTGCAAAATCTGCACTTCAGCCTTATTCACAATAGACAAGACAGTGAAGCAACCAAAATGTCCATCAACAGATGAAAGGATAAAGAAGAAGTGGTCCATGTACACAATGAATACTAGCCATGGAAAACAATGAAACACTGCTCTTTGAGGCACCATAGATGATCTTGGAGATAATCACAGAACATGAGGTAAGTCGGAAAGCAAAAGTCCTATATCCTATGATATCACTTATAGGCGTTATCTAATAACTGACACAAATGAACATATTTCCACAGAGAAAGTCAATCACAGACTTATTAAAAAAACTATGCTTATCTAAAAGGAAAGGTGGGGGGAATGGATAAATGAAGATTAGCGTTACCATGTGTATACAAATACATATTATATGCATATATCAAAGAGACCGACCATATAGCAAGGAAGGTTTACGGAACACTCTGTAATAATTTACACGGGAAGAGAATCTCTACATAAATAGGCATATAGGATATGTAGATGAACCAGAGTGTGTACACCTTGCACAAGCAACATTCTAACCATTACCCCAATTGAAAAAATTAAAACAACGAACTAGGAGTAATGAGACATAAACTTATGGGGGGTTTTCCTGGCACATTCCATTCAAATTTACAACCTAGGCAAACGACTTCCAGAACGGCTCTGCTGCCCTAGTACCCAGATTGGGGAATGGAGAAATGCTGCATCCTTGTGGCCGTTTCCCACAACAGCAGCTTTAAAGCAACTTCAAAAGGTCACTAAATATTCACCAATTGCAGTTCTGTAAATGACACCTGCCCTCCAAAAAATACTGAGGTCGAAAATCGACCAAAAATTCTAGGGTGCAACCTTTCAAAAAGAATATTTGAAGAGGTATATAATACTAACACTTTTTTTCTTTTTACTTTTAACAGAAAAGAAAAAGGCGTGGAAAAATGATGAATTGTAGGAATTTTTACAGACATGTAAACCCAAATTACAAAAGCCTGTCAGCTCACACCAGTCAGAATGCCCATCAACAAAAATGCTGCAAACAATAAATGCTGACGTGATTGTGGAGAAATGCGTACCCTCGATTATAAGGGGGACGTGGTAAGAGCCACTAATGAAAGCACAATTGAGGTGCCTTGAAAAGGTAAACGTTGAGCTACCATACCAGTCAATCAATCATACCCACTGCTGGGTCTATCACCTGAGAAAATGAAAATCAATAATCACAGGCTGGAAAAAAAAAAAAATCACAGGCTGGCAATCCTGCACTCCAGCAATATTTACCATAGGCAACACTTGGAAGCAACGAAAATGTCCATCAACAGAGGAATGCAACAAGAAGAAGTGGTCCATGTACACAATGGAATATTAACCATGGAAAATATTGAAGCACTGCTCTTTGGGGCACCATACATGAGCCTGGAGATAATCAAAAAACATGAAGTAGGTCGGAAAGCAAAAGACCTATATCCTATATTATCACTTATGGCATTATCTAATAACTGACACAGATGAACATATTTCCAAAGAGAAAGACACTCACAGGCTTAGAAAACAAACTATGCTCATCGAAAAGGAAAGGAGGGGGGAAATTGAGAAATGAAGATAAGTGTTACTATACATATACAAATACATATTATATACATGTATCAAAAAGACCGAATATATAACAAGGGAGGTCGACAGAACACTAATACTTTACATGGGAAGAGCATCTGTACATTAATAGACATACATAATGTACAAATGAACCAGATTGTGTACACCTAGGACAAACAATATTCTAAACTTTACCCAGATTAAAAAAATTTTAAAAACCAAGAAGAAGTAATGAGACAAAAACATATGGGGATTTCTCCTGGCAAATTCCATTCTAATTTACAACCTAGGACAATGACTTCCAGAAAGGCTCTGCTGCCCTAGTTCCCAGATTGGGGAATGGAGAAATGCTACCTCCTTGTGGCCGTTTCCCAAAACAGCAGCTTTGAACCCACTGCAAAAGGTGACTAAATTTTCACCAACTTGCAGTTCTGTAAATGGCACGTGCCCTCCAGAAAATTTCTGGGGTCAAAAATCGACCAAAAACTTCAGGAGAGGGCAACCTTCGAAGAAGAGAATTTCAAGAGCTATATTGTACTCACGGTTTTTTCTTTTAAGAGAAAACAAAAAGGCATAGGAATATGATGAATTTTAAAAATTTTAATGATTTGCATACCCATATTACAAAAACCTATCAGCTCACAGCGGTCAGAATGGCCATTAGGAATAATGCTGGAAAAAATAAACGGTGAAGGGAGTGCGGAGAAATGCGTACCCTCGGTTGTAAGGTGGGGCATGTAAAGAGCCACTAATGAAAACACAATGTAGGTGCTTTGAAAAGGGAAACATTGAGCTACCAGTCAATCAATCACAATCACTTCTTGGCCTATCACCTGAGAAAATGAGAATCAAAAAGTCACAGGCTGGCAAACCTGTACGCCAGCAAGATTTACCATAGCCAGCACTTGGAAGCAATGAAAATATCCATCAACCGAGGAATGAACCAAGAAGAAGTGGTCCACGTACACAATGGAATATTACTCTAATAATAAATATAAATTAAATTTAAAACAAACAGAAGCAAGGAGACATCAACATTTGTGGGTTTATCCGGGCACATTGCACTCTAATTTATAACCGAAGAACACCACTGGCCGGTAGGTCTGTTTCCCTAGTACGAGCATGGGGAACGTAGAAAGGCTGCTGCTCTTTGGCCGATACCTGCAAAAGCAGGTTAAAAGCCTGAGCTAATGGTCACTTCATATGAACAAGTAGTGCAGGGCTGTAAATGAAACCTGCCCTCAAAATGCCTTGAGGGAGATAATGGCCAAAATATTTCAAATGGTGACACATACTTTAAGAAAACACTTTGAAGAAATAAGCTCTAATCACAGCTGGAAAAATAAAAAGGATATGTCTTAAAGCGCAATTTCAATGCATTATGAGACTCATGCAAATTCAACCACAAAGAGGTATCAGCTCACAACACTCAGAATAACCATCAGCAAAAACTGCAAAGAATAAATGCTGAAGGTGCTGGGAAGAAATACATACCCTCCACTTTAAGTGGGACGTAACCTGGAAAGAGCCACTAAGGTGAACAGAATAGAGGTGCCTTTAAAAGGTAAACATTGAGCTACCATATGATCCAGCAGACCTATTCCTGGACCTATAAACTAAGAAGACAGAATTGGAAGGACACAGGCACGCAAATCGGCATTGCATAGTGTTACAGTAACCAAGATATGGAAGTAACCAAAAAGTCCACCGACAGATGGGTGGACAAAGAACAACTTCTACCTGTACAGATGGAATATGATCTAGTGAAAAAATGAAACAATGCCATTTGCAGCACTATAGATGAGTCTAGAAGTAATCACGCAACTTGGAGTAAGTGAAAAAGCAAAAGACACATATCCTATCATATCACATATAGGGGTTACCTAAAAAATGATACAAACAAAGATATTTCCACAGAGAAACACTATCAAAGAATCAATAAAAAAACTTATGGTTCACCAAATAGTAAGGTGTGAGGATTGGATACATGACCATATTGAGGTTAACAGAGAGATACAAACACATGTGAAATATATAATCACCAAAGACCTACGCAATACCAAGAGAAGACTACTCAACATTGTGTCATAACCTACATGGGAAAAGGATCCGAAGAGGAATAGATATATGTATATGTGTGAAAGAACCACATCTTGCACACCTAGAACAAACAAAACATTGTAATCAAGTTTGCTGTGACAAAAAATAAAAATTAAGTTAAAAATACCAACAAGAAGTAATGAGACATAAACTTAAAGGGCTTTTTCCTCGCACATTCCATTCTAATTTACAACCTAGAACACCACTTCCAGTAAGGCTCTGTTGCCCTATTAACCAGATTTGGTAAAGGAGAAATGCTGCCGCCTTGTGGCCAATTCCCGCAAGAGCAGCTTTTAACCCACAGCTAATGGTCACTTGCCATTCAAAATGACTCAAGGCTGTAAAGGACACCTGCCCTCAAAATTGTGCTGAGGTAGGGAATGGATAAAGAAAATTCAAAACAGGCAGAATTTTGAAGAAGTTACTATGAAGAGGCAAGTTTTACTCACTCTCTTTTTAAAGAAAGGAAAATGGATAAAAGCTCAACCTCAGGAAGTATTAGACTCATGCAATCTAATCTACAAAAAGTTTTCAACTCACACCAGTCGACTGATCATTGGAAAAAAGTCTACAAACAATAAACGCAGAAGAGGTTTTAGAGAACTGTGTACCCTCTAGCTGCTGGTGAGATGTAAAAGGGTTAAACGCTAATAATGAGAACAGAAAGGAGCTGCGTTTAAAAGGAAAAATTGAGGTACCATTCAATCCAGCAGGCGCACCAATGGGCCTCTCACCTGAGAAGACCAGAATGAAGAAGACCCGGGCTGCAAAATCTGCACTTCAGCCTTATTCACAATAGACAAGACAGTGAAGCAACCAAAATGTCCATCAACAGATGAAAGGATAAAGAAGAAGTGGTCCATGTACACAATGAATACTAGCCATGGAAAACAATGAAACACTGCTCTTTGAGGCACCATAGATGATCTTGGAGATAATCACAGAACATGAGGTAAGTCGGAAAGCAAAAGTCCTATATCCTATGATATCACTTATAGGCGTTATCTAATAACTGACACAAATGAACATATTTCCACAGAGAAAGTCAATCACAGACTTATTAAAAAAACTATGCTTATCTAAAAGGAAAGGTGGGGGGAATGGATAAATGAAGATTAGCGTTACCATGTGTATACAAATACATATTATATGCATATATCAAAGAGACCGACCATATAGCAAGGAAGGTTTACGGAACACTCTGTAATAATTTACACGGGAAGAGAATCTCTACATAAATAGGCATATAGGATATGTAGATGAACCAGAGTGTGTACACCTTGCACAAGCAACATTCTAACCATTACCCCAATTGAAAAAATTAAAACAACGAACTAGGAGTAATGAGACATAAACTTATGGGGGGTTTTCCTGGCACATTCCATTCAAATTTACAACCTAGGCAAACGACTTCCAGAACGGCTCTGCTGCCCTAGTACCCAGATTGGGGAATGGAGAAATGCTGCATCCTTGTGGCCGTTTCCCACAACAGCAGCTTTAAAGCAACTTCAAAAGGTCACTAAATATTCACCAATTGCAGTTCTGTAAATGACACCTGCCCTCCAAAAAATACTGAGGTCGAAAATCGACCAAAAATTCTAGGGTGCAACCTTTCAAAAAGAATATTTGAAGAGGTATATAATACTAACACTTTTTTTCTTTTTACTTTTAACAGAAAAGAAAAAGGCGTGGAAAAATGATGAATTGTAGGAATTTTTACAGACATGTAAACCCAAATTACAAAAGCCTGTCAGCTCACACCAGTCAGAATGCCCATCAACAAAAATGCTGCAAACAATAAATGCTGACGTGATTGTGGAGAAATGCGTACCCTCGATTATAAGGGGGACGTGGTAAGAGCCACTAATGAAAGCACAATTGAGGTGCCTTGAAAAGGTAAACGTTGAGCTACCATACCAGTCAATCAATCATACCCACTGCTGGGTCTATCACCTGAGAAAATGAAAATCAATAATCACAGGCTGGAAAAAAAAAAAATCACAGGCTGGCAATCCTGCACTCCAGCAATATTTACCATAGGCAACACTTGGAAGCAATGAAAATGTCCATCAACAGAGGAATGCAACAAGAAGAAGTGGTCCATGTACACAATGGAATATTAACCATGGAAAATATTGAAGCACTGCTCTTTGGGGCACCATACATGAGCCTGGAGATAATCAAAAAACATGAAGTAGGTCGGAAAGCAAAAGACCTATATCCTATATTATCACTTATGGCATTATCTAATAACTGACACAGATGAACATATTTCCAAAGAGAAAGACACTCACAGGCTTAGAAAACAAACTATGCTCATCGAAAAGGAAAGGAGGGGGGAAATTGAGAAATGAAGATAAGTGTTACTATACATATACAAATACATATTATATACATGTATCAAAAAGACCGAATATATAACAAGGGAGGTCGACAGAACACTAATACTTTACATGGGAAGAGCATCTGTACATTAATAGACATACATAATGTACAAATGAACCAGATTGTGTACACCTAGGACAAACAATATTCTAAACTTTACCCAGATTAAAAAAATTTTAAAAACCAAGAAGAAGTAATGAGACAAAAACATATGGGGATTTCTCCTGGCAAATTCCACTCTAATTTACAACCTAGGACAATGACTTCCAGAAAGGCTCTGCTGCCCTAGTTCCCAGATTGGGGAATGGAGAAATGCTACCTCCTTGTGGCCGTTTCCCAAAACAGCAGCTTTGAACCCACTGCAAAAGGTGACTAAATTTTCACCAACTTGCAGTTCTGTAAATGGCACGTGCCCTCCAGAAAATTTCTGGGGTCAAAAATCGACCAAAAACTTCAGGAGAGGGCAACCTTCGAAGAAGAGAATTTCAAGAGCTATATTGTACTCACGGTTTTTTCTTTTAAGAGAAAACAAAAAGGCATAGGAATATGATGAATTTTAAAAATTTTAATGATTTGCATACCCATATTACAAAAACCTATCAGCTCACAGCGGTCAGAATGGCCATTAGGAATAATTCTGGAAAAAATAAACGGTGAAGGGAGTGCGGAGAAATGCGTACCCTCGGTTGTAAGGTGGGGCATGTAAAGAGCCACTAATGAAAACACAATGTAGGTGCTTTGAAAAGGGAAACATTGAGCTACCAGTCAATCAATCACAATCACTTCTTGGCCTATCACCTGAGAAAATGAGAATCAAAAAGTCACAGGCTGGCAAACCTGTACGCCAGCAAGATTTACCATAGCCAGCACTTGGAAGCAATGAAAATATCCATCAACCGAGGAATGAACCAAGAAGAAGTGGTCCACGTACACAATGGAATATTACTCTAATAATAAATATAAATTAAATTTAAAACAAACAGAAGCAAGGAGACATCAACATTTGTGGGTTTATCCGGGCACATTGCACTCTAATTTATAACCGAAGAACACCACTGGCCGGTAGGTCTGTTTCCCTAGTACGAGCATGGGGAACGTAGAAAGGCTGCTGCTCTTTGGCCGATACCTGCAAAAGCAGGTTAAAAGCCTGAGCTAATGGTCACTTCATATGAACAAGTAGTGCAGGGCTGTAAATGAAACCTGCCCTCAAAATGCCTTGAGGGAGATAATGGCCAAAATATTTCAAATGGTGACACATACTTTAAGAAAACACTTTGAAGAAATAAGCTCTAATCACAGCTGGAAAAATAAAAAGGATATGTCTTAAAGCGCAATTTCAATGCATTATGAGACTCATGCAAATTCAACCACAAAGAGGTATCAGCTCACACCACTCAGAATAACCATCAGCAAAAACTGCAAAGAATAAATGCTGAAGGTGCTGGGAAGAAATACATACCCTCCACTTTAAGTGGGACGTAACCTGGAAAGAGCCACTAAGGTGAACAGAATAGAGGTGCCTTTAAAAGGTAAACATTGAGCTACCATATGATCCAGCAGACCTATTCCTGGACCTATAAACTAAGAAGACAGAATTGGAAGGACACAGGCACGCAAATCGGCATTGCATAGTGTTACAGTAACCAAGATATGGAAGTAACCAAAAAGTCCACCGACAGATGGGTGGACAAAGAACAACTTCTACCTGTACAGATGGAATATGATCTAGTGAAAAAATGAAACAATGCCATTTGCAGCACTATAGATGAGTCTAGAAGTAATCACGCAACTTGGAGTAAGTGAAAAAGCAAAAGACACATATCCTATCATATCACATATAGGGGTTACCTAAAAAATGATACAAACAAAGATATTTCCACAGAGAAACACTATCAAAGAATCAATAAAAAAACTTATGGTTCACCAAATAGTAAGGTGTGAGGATTGGATACATGACCATATTGAGGTTAACAGAGAGATACAAACACATGTGAAATATATAATCACCAAAGACCTACGCAATACCAAGAGAAGACTACTCAACATTGTGTCATAACCTACATGGGAAAAGGATCCGAAGAGGAATAGATATATGTATATGTGTGAAAGAACCACATCTTGCACACCTAGAACAAACAAAACATTGTAATCAAGTTTGCTGTGACAAAAAATAAAAATTAAGTTAAAAATACCAACAAGAAGTAATGAGACATAAACTTAAAGGGCTTTTTCCTCGCACATTCCATTCTAATTTACAACCTAGAACACCACTTCCAGTAAGGCTCTGTTGCCCTATTAACCAGATTTGGTAAAGGAGAAATGCTGCCGCCTTGTGGCCAATTCCCGCAAGAGCAGCTTTTAACCCACAGCTAATGGTCACTTGCCATTCAAAATGACTCAAGGCTGTAAAGGACACCTGCCCTCAAAATTGTGCTGAGGTAGGGAATGGATAAAGAAAATTCAAAACAGGCAGAATTTTGAAGAAGTTACTATGAAGAGGCAAGTTTTACTCACTCTCTTTTTAAAGAAAGGAAAATGGATAAAAGCTCAACCTCAGGAAGTATTAGACTCATGCAATCTAATCTACAAAAAGTTTTCAACTCACACCAGTCGACTGATCATTGGAAAAAAGTCTACAAACAATAAACGCAGAAGAGGTTTTAGAGAACTGTGTACCCTCTAGCTGCTGGTGAGATGTAAAAGGGTTAAACGCTAATAATGAGAACAGAAAGGAGCTGCGTTTAAAAGGAAAAATTGAGGTACCATTCAATCCAGCAGGCGCACCAATGGGCCTCTCAGCTGAGAAGACCAGAATGAAGAAGACCCGGGCTGCAAAAGCTGCACTTCAGCCTTATTCACAATAGACAAGACAGTGAAGCAACCAAAATGTCCATCAACAGATGAAAGGATAAAGAAGAAGTGGTCCATGTACACAATGAATACTAGCCATGGAAAACAATGAAACACTGCTCTTTGAGGCACCATAGATGATCTTGGAGATAATCACAGAACATGAGGTAAGTCGGAAAGCAAAAGTCCTATATCCTATGATATCACTTATAGGCGTTATCTAATAACTGACACAAATGAACATATTTCCACAGAGAAAGTCAATCACAGACTTATTAAAAAAACTATGCTTATCTAAAAGGAAAGGTGGGGGGAATGGATAAATGAAGATTAGCGTTACCATGTGTATACAAATACATATTATATGCATATATCAAAGAGACCGACCATATAGCAAGGAAGGTTTACGGAACACTCTGTAATAATTTACACGGGAAGAGAATCTCTACATAAATAGGCATATAGGATATGTAGATGAACCAGAGTGTGTACACCTTGCACAAGCAACATTCTAACCATTACCCCAATTGAAAAAATTAAAACAACGAACTAGGAGTAATGAGACATAAACTTATGGGGGGTTTTCCTGGCACATTCCATTCAAATTTACAACCTAGGCAAACGACTTCCAGAACGGCTCTGCTGCCCTAGTACCCAGATTGGGGAATGGAGAAATGCTGCATCCTTGTGGCCGTTTCCCACAACAGCAGCTTTAAAGCAACTTCAAAAGGTCACTAAATATTCACCAATTGCAGTTCTGTAAATGACACCTGCCCTCCAAAAAATACTGAGGTCGAAAATCGACCAGAAATTCTAGGGTGCAACCTTTCAAAAAGAATATTTGAAGAGGTATATAATACTAACACTTTTTTTCTTTTAACAGAAAAGAAAAAGGCGTGGAAAAATGATGAATTGTAGGAATTTTTACAGACATGTAAACCCAAATTACAAAAGCCTGTCAGCTCACACCAGTCAGAATGCCCATCAACAAAAATGCTGCAAACAATAAATGCTGACGTGATTGTGGAGAAATGCGTACCCTCGATTATAAGGGGGACGTGGTAAGAGCCACTAATGAAAGCACAATTGAGGTGCCTTGAAAAGGTAAACGTTGAGCTACCATACCAGTCAATCAATCATACCCACTGCTGGGTCTATCACCTGAGAAAATGAAAATCAATAATCACAGGCTGGAAAAAAAAAAAAATCACAGGCTGGCAATCCTGCACTCCAGCAATATTTACCATAGGCAACACTTGGAAGCAACGAAAATGTCCATCAACAGAGGAATGCAACAAGAAGAAGTGGTCCATGTACACAATGGAATATTAACCATGGAAAATATTGAAGCACTGCTCTTTGGGGCACCATACATGAGCCTGGAGATAATCAAAAAACATGAAGTAGGTCGGAAAGCAAAAGACCTATATCCTATATTATCACTTATGGCATTATCTAATAACTGACACAGATGAACATATTTCCAAAGAGAAAGACACTCACAGGCTTAGAAAACAAACTATGCTCATCGAAAAGGAAAGGAGGGGGGAAATTGAGAAATGAAGATAAGTGTTACTATACATATACAAATACATATTATATACATGTATCAAAAAGACCGAATATATAACAAGGGAGGTCGACAGAACATTAATACTTTACATGGGAAGAGCATCTGTACATTAATAGACATACATAATGTACAAATGAACCAGATTGTGTACACCTAGGACAAACAATATTCTAAACTTTACCCAGATTAAAAAAATTTTAAAAACCAAGAAGAAGTAATGAGACAAAAACATATGGGGATTTCTCCTGGCAAATTCCATTCTAATTTACAACCTAGGACAATGACTTCCAGAAAGGCTCTGCTGCCCTAGTTCCCAGATTGGGGAATGGAGAAATGCTACCTCCTTGTGGCCGTTTCCCAAAACAGCAGCTTTGAACCCACTGCAAAAGGTGACTAAATTTTCACCAACTTGCAGTTCTGTAAATGGCACGTGCCCTCCAGAAAATTTCTGGGGTCAAAAATCGACCAAAAACTTCAGGAGAGGGCAACCTTCGAAGAAGAGAATTTCAAGAGCTATATTGTACTCACGGTTTTTTCTTTTAAGAGAAAACAAAAAGGCATAGGAATATGATGAATTTTAAAAATTTTAATGATTTGCATACCCATATTACAAAAACCTATCAGCTCACAGCGGTCAGAATGGCCATTAGGAATAATGCTGGAAAAAATAAACGGTGAAGGGAGTGCGGAGAAATGCGTACCCTCGGTTGTAAGGTGGGGCATGTAAAGAGCCACTAATGAAAACACAATGTAGGTGCTTTGAAAAGGGAAACATTGAGCTACCAGTCAATCAATCACAATCACTTCTTGGCCTATCACCTGAGAAAATGAGAATCAAAAAGTCACAGGCTGGCAAACCTGTACGCCAGCAAGATTTACCATAGCCAGCACTTGGAAGCAATGAAAATGTCCATCAACCGAGGAATGAACCAAGAAGAAGTGGTCCACGTACACAATGGAATATTACTCTAATAATAAATATAAATTAAATTTAAAACAAACAGAAGCAAGGAGACATCAACATTTGTGGGTTTATCCGGGCACATTGCACTCTAATTTATAACCGAAGAACACCACTGGCCGGTAGGTCTGTTTCCCTAGTACGAGCATGGGGAACGTAGAAAGGCTGCTGCTCTTTGGCCGATACCTGCAAAAGCAGGTTAAAAGCCTGAGCTAATGGTCACTTCATATGAACAAGTAGTGCAGGGCTGTAAATGAAACCTGCCCTCAAAATGCCTTGAGGGAGATAATGGCCAAAATATTTCAAATGGTGACACATACTTTAAGAAAACACTTTGAAGAAATAAGCTCTAATCACAGCTGGAAAAATAAAAAGGATATGTCTTAAAGCGCAATTTCAATGCATTATGAGACTCATGCAAATTCAACCACAAAGAGGTATCAGCTCACACCACTCAGAATAACCATCAGCAAAAACTGCAAAGAATAAATGCTGAAGGTGCTGGGAAGAAATACATACCCTCCACTTTAAGTGGGACGTAACCTGGAAAGAGCCACTAAGGTGAACAGAATAGAGGTGCCTTTAAAAGGTAAACATTGAGCTACCATATGATCCAGCAGACCTATTCCTGGACCTATAAACTAAGAAGACAGAATTGGAAGGACACAGGCACGCAAATCGGCATTGCATAGTGTTACAGTAACCAAGATATGGAAGTAACCAAAAAGTCCACCGACAGATGGGTGGACAAAGAACAACTTCTACCTGTACAGATGGAATATGATCTAGTGAAAAAATGAAACAATGCCATTTGCAGCACTATAGATGAGTCTAGAAGTAATCACGCAACTTGGAGTAAGTGAAAAAGCAAAAGACACATATCCTATCATATCACATATAGGGGTTACCTAAAAAATGATACAAACAAAGATATTTCCACAGAGAAACACTATCAAAGAATCAATAAAAAAACTTATGGTTCACCAAATAGTAAGGTGTGAGGATTGGATACATGACCATATTGAGGTTAACAGAGAGATACAAACACATGTGAAATATATAATCACCAAAGACCTACGCAATACCAAGAGAAGACTACTCAACATTGTGTCATAACCTACATGGGAAAAGGATCCGAAGAGGAATAGATATATGTATATGTGTGAAAGAACCACATCTTGCACACCTAGAACAAACAAAACATTGTAATCAAGTTTGCTGTGACAAAAAATAAAAATTAAGTTAAAAATACCAACAAGAAGTAATGAGACATAAACTTAAAGGGCTTTTTCCTCGCACATTCCATTCTAATTTACAACCTAGAACACCACTTCCAGTAAGGCTCTGTTGCCCTATTAACCAGATTTGGTAAAGGAGAAATGCTGCCGCCTTGTGGCCAATTCCCGCAAGAGCAGCTTTTAACCCACAGCTAATGGTCACTTGCCATTCAAAATGACTCAAGGCTGTAAAGGACACCTGCCCTCAAAATTGTGCTGAGGTAGGGAATGGATAAAGAAAATTCAAAACAGGCAGAATTTTGAAGAAGTTACTATGAAGAGGCAAGTTTTACTCACTCTCTTTTTAAAGAAAGGAAAATGGATAAAAGCTCAACCTCAGGAAGTATTAGACTCATGCAATCTAATCTACAAAAAGTTTTCAACTCACACCAGTCGACTGATCATTGGAAAAAAGTCTACAAACAATAAACGCAGAAGAGGTTTTAGAGAACTGTGTACCCTCTAGCTGCTGGTGAGATGTAAAAGGGTTAAACGCTAATAATGAGAACAGAAAGGAGCTGCGTTTAAAAGGAAAAATTGAGGTACCATTCAATCCAGCAGGCGCACCAATGGGCCTCTCAGCTGAGAAGACCAGAATGAAGAAGACCCGGGCTGCAAAAGCTGCACTTCAGCCTTATTCACAATAGACAAGACAGTGAAGCAACCAAAATGTCCATCAACAGATGAAAGGATAAAGAAGAAGTGGTCCATGTACACAATGAATACTAGCCATGGAAAACAATGAAACACTGCTCTTTGAGGCACCATAGATGATCTTGGAGATAATCACAGAACATGAGGTAAGTCGGAAAGCAAAAGTCCTATATCCTATGATATCACTTATAGGCGTTATCTAATAACTGACACAAATGAACATATTTCCACAGAGAAAGTCAATCACAGACTTATTAAAAAAACTATGCTTATCTAAAAGGAAAGGTGGGGGGAATGGATAAATGAAGATTAGCGTTACCATGTGTATACAAATACATATTATATGCATATATCAAAGAGACCGACCATATAGCAAGGAAGGTTTACGGAACACTCTGTAATAATTTACACGGGAAGAGAATCTCTACATAAATAGGCATATAGGATATGTAGATGAACCAGAGTGTGTACACCTTGCACAAGCAACATTCTAACCATTACCCCAATTGAAAAAATTAAAACAACGAACTAGGAGTAATGAGACATAAACTTATGGGGGGTTTTCCTGGCACATTCCATTCAAATTTACAACCTAGGCAAACGACTTCCAGAACGGCTCTGCTGCCCTAGTACCCAGATTTGGGAATGGAGAAATGCTGCATCCTTGTGGCCGTTTCCCACAACAGCAGCTTTAAAGCAACTTCAAAAGGTCACTAAATATTCACCAATTGCAGTTCTGTAAATGACACCTGCCCTCCAAAAAATACTGAGGTCGAAAATCGACCAAAAATTCTAGGGTGCAACCTTTCAAAAAGAATATTTGAAGAGGTATATAATACTAACACTTTTTTTCTTTTTACTTTTAACAGAAAAGAAAAAGGCGTGGAAAAATGATGAATTGTAGGAATTTTTACAGACATGTAAACCCAAATTACAAAAGCCTGTCAGCTCACACCAGTCAGAATGCCCATCAACAAAAATGCTGCAAACAATAAATGCTGACGTGATTGTGGAGAAATGCGTACCCTCGATTATAAGGGGGACGTGGTAAGAGCCACTAATGAAAGCACAATTGAGGTGCCTTGAAAAGGTAAACGTTGAGCTACCATACCAGTCAATCAATCATACCCACTGCTGGGTCTATCACCTGAGAAAATGAAAATCAATAATCACAGGCTGGAAAAAAAAAAAAATCACAGGCTGGCAATCCTGCACTCCAGCAATATTTACCATAGGCAACACTTGGAAGCAACGAAAATGTCCATCAACAGAGGAATGCAACAAGAAGAAGTGGTCCATGTACACAATGGAATATTAACCATGGAAAATATTGAAGCACTGCTCTTTGGGGCACCATACATGAGCCTGGAGATAATCAAAAAACATGAAGTAGGTCGGAAAGCAAAAGACCTATATCCTATATTATCACTTATGGCATTATCTAATAACTGACACAGATGAACATATTTCCAAAGAGAAAGACACTCACAGGCTTAGAAAACAAACTATGCTCATCGAAAAGGAAAGGAGGGGGGAAATTGAGAAATGAAGATAAGTGTTACTATACATATACAAATACATATTATATACATGTATCAAAAAGACCGAATATATAACAAGGGAGGTCGACAGAACACTAATACTTTACATGGGAAGAGCATCTGTACATTAATAGACATACATAATGTACAAATGAACCAGATTGTGTACACCTAGGACAAACAATATTCTAAACTTTACCCAGATTAAAAAAATTTTAAAAACCAAGAAGAAGTAATGAGACAAAAACATATGGGGATTTCTCCTGGCAAATTCCATTCTAATTTACAACCTAGGACAATGACTTCCAGAAAGGCTCTGCTGCCCTAGTTCCCAGATTGGGGAATGGAGAAATGCTACCTCCTTGTGGCCGTTTCCCAAAACAGCAGCTTTGAACCCACTGCAAAAGGTGACTAAATTTTCACCAACTTGCAGTTCTGTAAATGGCACGTGCCCTCCAGAAAATTTCTGGGGTCAAAAATCGACCAAAAACTTCAGGAGAGGGCAACCTTCGAAGAAGAGAATTTCAAGAGCTATATTGTACTCACGGTTTTTTCTTTTAAGAGAAAACAAAAAGGCATAGGAATATGATGAATTTTAAAAATTTTAATGATTTGCATACCCATATTACAAAAACCTATCAGCTCACAGCGGTCAGAATGGCCATTAGGAATAATGCTGGAAAAAATAAACGGTGAAGGGAGTGCGAAGAAATGCGTACCCTCGGTTGTAAGGTGGGGCATGTAAAGAGCCACTAATGAAAACACAATGTAGGTGCTTTGAAAAGGGAAACATTGAGCTACCAGTCAATCAATCACAATCACTTCTTGGCCTATCACCTGAGAAAATGAGAATCAAAAAGTCACAGGCTGGCAAACCTGTACGCCAGCAAGATTTACCATAGCCAGCACTTGGAAGCAATGAAAATATCCATCAACCGAGGAATGAACCAAGAAGAAGTGGTCCACGTACACAATGGAATATTACTCTAATAATAAATATAAATTAAATTTAAAACAAACAGAAGCAAGGAGACATCAACATTTGTGGGTTTATCCGGGCACATTGCACTCTAATTTATAACCGAAGAACACCACTGGCCGGTAGGTCTGTTTCCCTAGTACGAGCATGGGGAACGTAGAAAGGCTGCTGCTCTTTGGCCGATACCTGCAAAAGCAGGTTAAAAGCCTGAGCTAATGGTCACTTCATATGAACAAGTAGTGCAGGGCTGTAAATGAAACCTGCCCTCAAAATGCCTTGAGGGAGATAATGGCCAAAATATTTCAAATGGTGACACATACTTTAAGAAAACACTTTGAAGAAATAAGCTCTAATCACAGCTGGAAAAATAAAAAGGATATGTCTTAAAGCGCAATTTCAATGCATTATGAGACTCATGCAAATTCAACCACAAAGAGGTATCAGCTCACACCACTCAGAATAACCATCAGCAAAAACTGCAAAGAATAAATGCTGAAGGTGCTGGGAAGAAATACATACCCTCCACTTTAAGTGGGACGTAACCTGGAAAGAGCCACTAAGGTGAACAGAATAGAGGTGCCTTTAAAAGGTAAACATTGAGCTACCATATGATCCAGCAGACCTATTCCTGGACCTATAAACTAAGAAGACAGAATTGGAAGGACACAGGCACGCAAATCGGCATTGCATAGTGTTACAGTAACCAAGATATGGAAGTAACCAAAAAGTCCACCGACAGATGGGTGGACAAAGAACAACTTCTACCTGTACAGATGGAATATGATCTAGTGAAAAAATGAAACAATGCCATTTGCAGCACTATAGATGAGTCTAGAAGTAATCACGCAACTTGGAGTAAGTGAAAAAGCAAAAGACACATATCCTATCATATCACATATAGGGGTTACCTAAAAAATGATACAAACAAAGATATTTCCACAGAGAAACACTATCAAAGAATCAATAAAAAAACTTATGGTTCACCAAATAGTAAGGTGTGAGGATTGGATACATGACCATATTGAGGTTAACAGAGAGATACAAACACATGTGAAATATATAATCACCAAAGACCTACGCAATACCAAGAGAAGACTACTCAACATTGTGTCATAACCTACATGGGAAAAGGATCCGAAGAGGAATAGATATATGTATATGTGTGAAAGAACCACATCTTGCACACCTAGAACAAACAAAACATTGTAATCAAGTTTGCTGTGACAAAAAATAAAAATTAAGTTAAAAATACCAACAAGAAGTAATGAGACATAAACTTAAAGGGCTTTTTCCTCGCACATTCCATTCTAATTTACAACCTAGAACACCACTTCCAGTAAGGCTCTGTTGCCCTATTAACCAGATTTGGTAAAGGAGAAATGCTGCCGCCTTGTGGCCAATTCCCGCAAGAGCAGCTTTTAACCCACAGCTAATGGTCACTTGCCATTCAAAATGACTCAAGGCTGTAAAGGACACCTGCCCTCAAAATTGTGCTGAGGTAGGGAATGGATAAAGAAAATTCAAAACAGGCAGAATTTTGAAGAAGTTACTATGAAGAGGCAAGTTTTACTCACTCTCTTTTTAAAGAAAGGAAAATGGATAAAAGCTCAACCTCAGGAAGTATTAGACTCATGCAATCTAATCTACAAAAAGTTTTCAACTCACACCAGTCGACTGATCATTGGAAAAAAGTCTACAAACAATAAACGCAGAAGAGGTTTTAGAGAACTGTGTACCCTCTAGCTGCTGGTGAGATGTAAAAGGGTTAAACGCTAATAATGAGAACAGAAAGGAGCTGCGTTTAAAAGGAAAAATTGAGGTACCATTCAATCCAGCAGGCGCACCAATGGGCCTCTCACCTGAGAAGACCAGAATGAAGAAGACCCGGGCTGCAAAAGCTGCACTTCAGCCTTATTCACAATAGACAAGACAGTGAAGCAACCAAAATGTCCATCAACAGATGAAAGGATAAAGAAGAAGTGGTCCATGTACACAATGAATACTAGCCATGGAAAACAATGAAACACTGCTCTTTGAGGCACCATAGATGATCTTGGAGATAATCACAGAACATGAGGTAAGTCGGAAAGCAAAAGTCCTATATCCTATGATATCACTTATAGGCGTTATCTAATAACTGACACAAATGAACATATTTCCACAGAGAAAGTCAATCACAGACTTATTAAAAAAACTATGCTTATCTAAAAGGAAAGGTGGGGGGAATGGATAAATGAAGATTAGCGTTACCATGTGTATACAAATACATATTATATGCATATATCAAAGAGACCGACCATATAGCAAGGAAGGTTTACGGAACACTCTGTAATAATTTACATGGGAAGAGAATCTCTACATAAATAGGCATATAGGATATGTAGATGAACCAGAGTGTGTACACCTTGCACAAGCAACATTCTAACCATTACCCCAATTGAAAAAATTAAAACAACGAATTAGGAGTAATGAGCCATAAACTTATGGGTGGTTTTCCTGGCACATTCCATTCAAATTTACAACCTAGGCAAACGACTTCCAGAACGGCTCTGCTGCCCTAGTACCCAGATTGGGGAATGGAGAAATGCTGCATCCTTGTGGCCGTTTCCCACAACAGCAGCTTTAAAGCAACTTCAAAAGGTCACTAAATATTCACCAATTGCAGTTCTGTAAATGACACCTGCCCTCCAAAAAATACTGAGGTCGAAAATCGACCAGAAATTCTAGGGTGCAACCTTTCAAAAAGAATATTTGAAGAGGTATATAATACTAACACTTTTTTTCTTTTAACAGAAAAGAAAAAGGCGTGGAAAAATGATGAATTGTAGGAATTTTTACAGACATGTAAACCCAAATTACAAAAGCCTGTCAGCTCACACCAGTCAGAATGCCCATCAACAAAAATGCTGCAAACAATAAATGCTGACGTGATTGTGGAGAAATGCGTACCCTCGATTATAAGGGGGACGTGGTAAGAGCCACTAATGAAAGCACAATTGAGGTGCCTTGAAAAGGTAAACGTTGAGCTACCATACCAGTCAATCAATCATACCCACTGCTGGGTCTATCACCTGAGAAAATGAAAATCAATAATCACAGGCTGGAAAAAAAAAAAAATCACAGGCTGGCAATCCTGCACTCCAGCAATATTTACCATAGGCAACACTTGGAAGCAACGAAAATGTCCATCAACAGAGGAATGCAACAAGAAGAAGTGGTCCATGTACACAATGGAATATTAACCATGGAAAATATTGAAGCACTGCTCTTTGGGGCACCATACATGAGCCTGGAGATAATCAAAAAACATGAAGTAGGTCGGAAAGCAAAAGACCTATATCCTATATTATCACTTATGGCATTATCTAATAACTGACACAGATGAACATATTTCCAAAGAGAAAGACACTCACAGGCTTAGAAAACAAACTATGCTCATCGAAAAGGAAAGGAGGGGGGAAATTGAGAAATGAAGATAAGTGTTACTATACATATACAAATACATATTATATACATGTATCAAAAAGACCGAATATATAACAAGGGAGGTCGACAGAACACTAATACTTTACATGGGAAGAGCATCTGTACATTAATAGACATACATAATGTACAAATGAACCAGATTGTGTACACCTAGGACAAACAATATTCTAAACTTTACCCAGATTAAAAAAATTTTAAAAACCAAGAAGAAGTAATGAGACAAAAACATATGGGGATTTCTCCTGGCAAATTCCATTCTAATTTACAACCTAGGACAATGACTTCCAGAAAGGCTCTGCTGCCCTAGTTCCCAGATTGGGGAATGGAGAAATGCTACCTCCTTGTGGCCGTTTCCCAAAACAGCAGCTTTGAACCCACTGCAAAAGGTGACTAAATTTTCACCAACTTGCAGTTCTGTAAATGGCACGTGCCCTCCAGAAAATTTCTGGGGTCAAAAATCGACCAAAAACTTCAGGAGAGGGCAACCTTCGAAGAAGAGAATTTCAAGAGCTATATTGTACTCACGGTTTTTTCTTTTAAGAGAAAACAAAAAGGCATAGGAATATGATGAATTTTAAAAATTTTAATGATTTGCATACCCATATTACAAAAACCTATCAGCTCACAGCGGTCAGAATGGCCATTAGGAATAATGCTGGAAAAAATAAACGGTGAAGGGAGTGCGGAGAAATGCGTACCCTCGGTTGTAAGGTGGGGCATGTAAAGAGCCACTAATGAAAACACAATGTAGGTGCTTTGAAAAGGGAAACATTGAGCTACCAGTCAATCAATCACAATCACTTCTTGGCCTATCACCTGAGAAAATGAGAATCAAAAAGTCACAGGCTGGCAAACCTGTACGCCAGCAAGATTTACCATAGCCAGCACTTGGAAGCAATGAAAATGTCCATCAACCGAGGAATGAACCAAGAAGAAGTGGTCCACGTACACAATGGAATATTACTCTAATAATAAATATAAATTAAATTTAAAACAAACAGAAGCAAGGAGACATCAACATTTGTGGGTTTATCCGCGCACATTGCACTCTAATTTATAACCGAAGAACACCACTGGCCGGTAGGTCTGTTTCCCTAGTACGAGCATGGGGAACGTAGAAAGGCTGCTGCTCTTTGGCCGATACCTGCAAAAGCAGGTTAAAAGCCTGAGCTAATGGTCACTTCATATGAACAAGTAGTGCAGGGCTGTAAATGAAACCTGCCCTCAAAATGCCTTGAGGGAGATAATGGCCAAAATATTTCAAATGGTGACACATACTTTAAGAAAACACTTTGAAGAAATAAGCTCTAATCACAGCTGGAAAAATAAAAAGGATATGTCTTAAAGCGCAATTTCAATGCATTATGAGACTCATGCAAATTCAACCACAAAGAGGTATCAGCTCACACCACTCAGAATAACCATCAGCAAAAACTGCAAAGAATAAATGCTGAAGGTGCTGGGAAGAAATACATACCCTCCACTTTAAGTGGGACGTAACCTGGAAAGAGCCACTAAGGTGAACAGAATAGAGGTGCCTTTAAAAGGTAAACATTGAGCTACCATATGATCCAGCAGACCTATTCCTGGACCTATAAACTAAGAAGACAGAATTGGAAGGACACAGGCACGCAAATCGGCATTGCATAGTGTTACAGTAACCAAGATATGGAAGTAACCAAAAAGTCCACCGACAGATGGGTGGACAAAGAACAACTTCTACCTGTACAGATGGAATATGATCTAGTGAAAAAATGAAACAATGCCATTTGCAGCACTATAGATGAGTCTAGAAGTAATCACGCAACTTGGAGTAAGTGAAAAAGCAAAAGACACATATCCTATCATATCACATATAGGGGTTACCTAAAAAATGATACAAACAAAGATATTTCCACAGAGAAACACTATCAAAGAATCAATAAAAAAACTTATGGTTCACCAAATAGTAAGGTGTGAGGATTGGATACATGACCATATTGAGGTTAACAGAGAGATACAAACACATGTGAAATATATAATCACCAAAGACCTACGCAATACCAAGAGAAGACTACTCAACATTGTGTCATAACCTACATGGGAAAAGGATCCGAAGAGGAATAGATATATGTATATGTGTGAAAGAACCACATCTTGCACACCTAGAACAAACAAAACATTGTAATCAAGTTTGCTGTGACAAAAAATAAAAATTAAGTTAAAAATACCAACAAGAAGTAATGAGACATAAACTTAAAGGGCTTTTTCCTCGCACATTCCATTCTAATTTACAACCTAGAACACCACTTCCAGTAAGGCTCTGTTGCCCTATTAACCAGATTTGGTAAAGGAGAAATGCTGCCGCCTTGTGGCCAATTCCCGCAAGAGCAGCTTTTAACCCACAGCTAATGGTCACTTGCCATTCAAAATGACTCAAGGCTGTAAAGGACACCTGCCCTCAAAATTGTGCTGAGGTAGGGAATGGATAAAGAAAATTCAAAACAGGCAGAATTTTGAAGAAGTTACTATGAAGAGGCAAGTTTTACTCACTCTCTTTTTAAAGAAAGGAAAATGGATAAAAGCTCAACCTCAGGAAGTATTAGACTCATGCAATCTAATCTACAAAAAGTTTTCAACTCACACCAGTCGACTGATCATTGGAAAAAAGTCTACAAACAATAAACGCAGAAGAGGTTTTAGAGAACTGTGTACCCTCTAGCTGCTGGTGAGATGTAAAAGGGTTAAACGCTAATAATGAGAACAGAAAGGAGCTGCGTTTAAAAGGAAAAATTGAGGTACCATTCAATCCAGCAGGCGCACCAATGGGCCTCTCAGCTGAGAAGACCAGAATGAAGAAGACCCGGGCTGCAAAAGCTGCACTTCAGCCTTATTCACAATAGACAAGACAGTGAAGCAACCAAAATGTCCATCAACAGATGAAAGGATAAAGAAGAAGTGGTCCATGTACACAATGAATACTAGCCATGGAAAACAATGAAACACTGCTCTTTGAGGCACCATAGATGATCTTGGAGATAATCACAGAACATGAGGTAAGTCGGAAAGCAAAAGTCCTATATCCTATGATATCACTTATAGGCGTTATCTAATAACTGACACAAATGAACATATTTCCACAGAGAAAGTCAATCACAGACTTATTAAAAAAACTATGCTTATCTAAAAGGAAAGGTGGGGGGAATGGATAAATGAAGATTAGCGTTACCATGTGTATACAAATACATATTATATGCATATATCAAAGAGACCGACCATATAGCAAGGAAGGTTTACGGAACACTCTGTAATAATTTACACGGGAAGAGAATCTCTACATAAATAGGCATATAGGATATGTAGATGAACCAGAGTGTGTACACCTTGCACAAGCAACATTCTAACCATTACCCCAATTGAAAAAATTAAAACAACGAACTAGGAGTAATGAGACATAAACTTATGGGGGGTTTTCCTGGCACATTCCATTCAAATTTACAACCTAGGCAAACGACTTCCAGAACGGCTCTGCTGCCCTAGTACCCAGATTTGGGAATGGAGAAATGCTGCATCCTTGTGGCCGTTTCCCACAACAGCAGCTTTAAAGCAACTTCAAAAGGTCACTAAATATTCACCAATTGCAGTTCTGTAAATGACACCTGCCCTCCAAAAAATACTGAGGTCGAAAATCGACCAAAAATTCTAGGGTGCAACCTTTCAAAAAGAATATTTGAAGAGGTATATAATACTAACACTTTTTTTCTTTTTACTTTTAACAGAAAAGAAAAAGGCGTGGAAAAATGATGAATTGTAGGAATTTTTACAGACATGTAAACCCAAATTACAAAAGCCTGTCAGCTCACACCAGTCAGAATGCCCATCAACAAAAATGCTGCAAACAATAAATGCTGACGTGATTGTGGAGAAATGCGTACCCTCGATTATAAGGGGGACGTGGTAAGAGCCACTAATGAAAGCACAATTGAGGTGCCTTGAAAAGGTAAACGTTGAGCTACCATACCAGTCAATCAATCATACCCACTGCTGGGTCTATCACCTGAGAAAATGAAAATCAATAATCACAGGCTGGAAAAAAAAAAAAATCACAGGCTGGCAATCCTGCACTCCAGCAATATTTACCATAGGCAACACTTGGAAGCAACGAAAATGTCCATCAACAGAGGAATGCAACAAGAAGAAGTGGTCCATGTACACAATGGAATATTAACCATGGAAAATATTGAAGCACTGCTCTTTGGGGCACCATACATGAGCCTGGAGATAATCAAAAAACATGAAGTAGGTCGGAAAGCAAAAGACCTATATCCTATATTATCACTTATGGCATTATCTAATAACTGACACAGATGAACATATTTCCAAAGAGAAAGACACTCACAGGCTTAGAAAACAAACTATGCTCATCGAAAAGGAAAGGAGGGGGGAAATTGAGAAATGAAGATAAGTGTTACTATACATATACAAATACATATTATATACATGTATCAAAAAGACCGAATATATAACAAGGGAGGTCGACAGAACACTAATACTTTACATGGGAAGAGCATCTGTACATTAATAGACATACATAATGTACAAATGAACCAGATTGTGTACACCTAGGACAAACAATATTCTAAACTTTACCCAGATTAAAAAAATTTTAAAAACCAAGAAGAAGTAATGAGACAAAAACATATGGGGATTTCTCCTGGCAAATTCCATTCTAATTTACAACCTAGGACAATGACTTCCAGAAAGGCTCTGCTGCCCTAGTTCCCAGATTGGGGAATGGAGAAATGCTACCTCCTTGTGGCCGTTTCCCACAACAGCAGCTTTGAACCCACTGCAAAAGGTGACTAAATTTTCACCAACTTGCAGTTCTGTAAATGGCACGTGCCCTCCAGAAAATTTCTGGGGTCAAAAATCGACCAAAAACTTCAGGAGAGGGCAACCTTCGAAGAAGAGAATTTCAAGAGCTATATTGTACTCACGGTTTTTTCTTTTAAGAGAAAACAAAAAGGCATAGGAATATGATGAATTTTAAAAATTTTAATGATTTGCATACCCATATTACAAAAACCTATCAGCTCACAGCGGTCAGAATGGCCATTAGGAATAATGCTGGAAAAAATAAACGGTGAAGGGAGTGCGAAGAAATGCGTACCCTCGGTTGTAAGGTGGGGCATGTAAAGAGCCACTAATGAAAACACAATGTAGGTGCTTTGAAAAGGGAAACATTGAGCTACCAGTCAATCAATCACAATCACTTCTTGGCCTATCACCTGAGAAAATGAGAATCAAAAAGTCACAGGCTGGCAAACCTGTACGCCAGCAAGATTTACCATAGCCAGCACTTGGAAGCAATGAAAATATCCATCAACCGAGGAATGAACCAAGAAGAAGTGGTCCACGTACACAATGGAATATTACTCTAATAATAAATATAAATTAAATTTAAAACAAACAGAAGCAAGGAGACATCAACATTTGTGGGTTTATCCGGGCACATTGCACTCTAATTTATAACCGAAGAACACCACTGGCCGGTAGGTCTGTTTCCCTAGTACGAGCATGGGGAACGTAGAAAGGCTGCTGCTCTTTGGCCGATACCTGCAAAAGCAGGTTAAAAGCCTGAGCTAATGGTCACTTCATATGAACAAGTAGTGCAGGGCTGTAAATGAAACCTGCCCTCAAAATGCCTTGAGGGAGATAATGGCCAAAATATTTCAAATGGTGACACATACTTTAAGAAAACACTTTGAAGAAATAAGCTCTAATCACAGCTGGAAAAATAAAAAGGATATGTCTTAAAGCGCAATTTCAATGCATTATGAGACTCATGCAAATTCAACCACAAAGAGGTATCAGCTCACAACACTCAGAATAACCATCAGCAAAAACTGCAAAGAATAAATGCTGAAGGTGCTGGGAAGAAATACATACCCTCCACTTTAAGTGGGACGTAACCTGGAAAGAGCCACTAAGGTGAACAGAATAGAGGTGCCTTTAAAAGGTAAACATTGAGCTACCATATGATCCAGCAGACCTATTCCTGGACCTATAAACTAAGAAGACAGAATTGGAAGGACACAGGCACGCAAATCGGCATTGCATAGTGTTACAGTAACCAAGATATGGAAGTAACCAAAAAGTCCACCGACAGATGGGTGGACAAAGAACAACTTCTACCTGTACAGATGGAATATGATCTAGTGAAAAAATGAAACAATGCCATTTGCAGCACTATAGATGAGTCTAGAAGTAATCACGCAACTTGGAGTAAGTGAAAAAGCAAAAGACACATATCCTATCATATCACATATAGGGGTTACCTAAAAAATGATACAAACAAAGATATTTCCACAGAGAAACACTATCAAAGAATCAATAAAAAAACTTATGGTTCACCAAATAGTAAGGTGTGAGGATTGGATACATGACCATATTGAGGTTAACAGAGAGATACAAACACATGTGAAATATATAATCACCAAAGACCTACGCAATACCAAGAGAAGACTACTCAACATTGTGTCATAACCTACATGGGAAAAGGATCCGAAGAGGAATAGATATATGTATATGTGTGAAAGAACCACATCTTGCACACCTAGAACAAACAAAACATTGTAATCAAGTTTGCTGTGACAAAAAATAAAAATTAAGTTAAAAATACCAACAAGAAGTAATGAGACATAAACTTAAAGGGCTTTTTCCTCGCACATTCCATTCTAATTTACAACCTAGAACACCACTTCCAGTAAGGCTCTGTTGCCCTATTAACCAGATTTGGTAAAGGAGAAATGCTGCCGCCTTGTGGCCAATTCCCGCAAGAGCAGCTTTTAACCCACAGCTAATGGTCACTTGCCATTCAAAATGACTCAAGGCTGTAAAGGACACCTGCCCTCAAAATTGTGCTGAGGTAGGGAATGGATAAAGAAAATTCAAAACAGGCAGAATTTTGAAGAAGTTACTATGAAGAGGCAAGTTTTACTCACTCTCTTTTTAAAGAAAGGAAAATGGATAAAAGCTCAACCTCAGGAAGTATTAGACTCATGCAATCTAATCTACAAAAAGTTTTCAACTCACACCAGTCGACTGATCATTGGAAAAAAGTCTACAAACAATAAACGCAGAAGAGGTTTTAGAGAACTGTGTACCCTCTAGCTGCTGGTGAGATGTAAAAGGGTTAAACGCTAATAATGAGAACAGAAAGGAGCTGCGTTTAAAAGGAAAAATTGAGGTACCATTCAATCCAGCAGGCGCACCAATGGGCCTCTCACCTGAGAAGACCAGAATGAAGAAGACCCGGGCTGCAAAAGCTGCACTTCAGCCTTATTCACAATAGACAAGACAGTGAAGCAACCAAAATGTCCATCAACAGATGAAAGGATAAAGAAGAAGTGGTCCATGTACACAATGAATACTAGCCATGGAAAACAATGAAACACTGCTCTTTGAGGCACCATAGATGATCTTGGAGATAATCACAGAACATGAGGTAAGTCGGAAAGCAAAAGTCCTATATCCTATGATATCACTTATAGGCGTTATCTAATAACTGACACAAATGAACATATTTCCACAGAGAAAGTCAATCACAGACTTATTAAAAAAACTATGCTTATCTAAAAGGAAAGGTGGGGGGAATGGATAAATGAAGATTAGCGTTACCATGTGTATACAAATACATATTATATGCATATATCAAAGAGACCGACCATATAGCAAGGAAGGTTTACGGAACACTCTGTAATAATTTACATGGGAAGAGAATCTCTACATAAATAGGCATATAGGATATGTAGATGAACCAGAGTGTGTACACCTTGCACAAGCAACATTCTAACCATTACCCCAATTGAAAAAATTAAAACAACGAATTAGGAGTAATGAGCCATAAACTTATGGGTGGTTTTCCTGGCACATTCCATTCAAATTTACAACCTAGGCAAACGACTTCCAGAACGGCTCTGCTGCCCTAGTACCCAGATTGGGGAATGGAGAAATGCTGCATCCTTGTGGCCGTTTCCCACAACAGCAGCTTTAAAGCAACTTCAAAAGGTCACTAAATATTCACCAATTGCAGTTCTGTAAATGACACCTGCCCTCCAAAAAATACTGAGGTCGAAAATCGACCAGAAATTCTAGGGTGCAACCTTTCAAAAAGAATATTTGAAGAGGTATATAATACTAACACTTTTTTTCTTTTAACAGAAAAGAAAAAGGCGTGGAAAAATGATGAATTGTAGGAATTTTTACAGACATGTAAACCCAAATTACAAAAGCCTGTCAGCTCACACCAGTCAGAATGCCCATCAACAAAAATGCTGCAAACAATAAATGCTGACGTGATTGTGGAGAAATGCGTACCCTCGATTATAAGGGGGACGTGGTAAGAGCCACTAATGAAAGCACAATTGAGGTGCCTTGAAAAGGTAAACGTTGAGCTACCATACCAGTCAATCAATCATACCCACTGCTGGGTCTATCACCTGAGAAAATGAAAATCAATAATCACAGGCTGGAAAAAAAAAAAAATCACAGGCTGGCAATCCTGCACTCCAGCAATATTTACCATAGGCAACACTTGGAAGCAACGAAAATGTCCATCAACAGAGGAATGCAACAAGAAGAAGTGGTCCATGTACACAATGGAATATTAACCATGGAAAATATTGAAGCACTGCTCTTTGGGGCACCATACATGAGCCTGGAGATAATCAAAAAACATGAAGTAGGTCGGAAAGCAAAAGACCTATATCCTATATTATCACTTATGGCATTATCTAATAACTGACACAGATGAACATATTTCCAAAGAGAAAGACACTCACAGGCTTAGAAAACAAACTATGCTCATCGAAAAGGAAAGGAGGGGGGAAATTGAGAAATGAAGATAAGTGTTACTATACATATACAAATACATATTATATACATGTATCAAAAAGACCGAATATATAACAAGGGAGGTCGACAGAACACTAATACTTTACATGGGAAGAGCATCTGTACATTAATAGACATACATAATGTACAAATGAACCAGATTGTGTACACCTAGGACAAACAATATTCTAAACTTTACCCAGATTAAAAAAATTTTAAAAACCAAGAAGAAGTAATGAGACAAAAACATATGGGGATTTCTCCTGGCAAATTCCATTCTAATTTACAACCTAGGACAATGACTTCCAGAAAGGCTCTGCTGCCCTAGTTCCCAGATTGGGGAATGGAGAAATGCTACCTCCTTGTGGCCGTTTCCCAAAACAGCAGCTTTGAACCCACTGCAAAAGGTGACTAAATTTTCACCAACTTGCAGTTCTGTAAATGGCACGTGCCCTCCAGAAAATTTCTGGGGTCAAAAATCGACCAAAAACTTCAGGAGAGGGCAACCTTCGAAGAAGAGAATTTCAAGAGCTATATTGTACTCACGGTTTTTTCTTTTAAGAGAAAACAAAAAGGCATAGGAATATGATGAATTTTAAAAATTTTAATGATTTGCATACCCATATTACAAAAACCTATCAGCTCACAGCGGTCAGAATGGCCATTAGGAATAATGCTGGAAAAAATAAACGGTGAAGGGAGTGCGGAGAAATGCGTACCCTCGGTTGTAAGGTGGGGCATGTAAAGAGCCACTAATGAAAACACAATGTAGGTGCTTTGAAAAGGGAAACATTGAGCTACCAGTCAATCAATCACAATCACTTCTTGGCCTATCACCTGAGAAAATGAGAATCAAAAAGTCACAGGCTGGCAAACCTGTACGCCAGCAAGATTTACCATAGCCAGCATTTGGAAGCAATGAAAATGTCCATCAACCGAGGAATGAACCAAGAAGAAGTGGTCCACGTACACAATGGAATATTACTCTAATAATAAATATAAATTAAATTTAAAACAAACAGAAGCAAGGAGACATCAACATTTGTGGGTTTATCCGCGCACATTGCACTCTAATTTATAACCGAAGAACACCACTGGCCGGTAGGTCTGTTTCCCTAGTACGAGCATGGGGAACGTAGAAAGGCTGCTGCTCTTTGGCCGATACCTGCAAAAGCAGGTTAAAAGCCTGAGCTAATGGTCACTTCATATGAACAAGTAGTGCAGGGCTGTAAATGAAACCTGCCCTCAAAATGCCTTGAGGGAGATAATGGCCAAAATATTTCAAATGGTGACACATACTTTAAGAAAACACTTTGAAGAAATAAGCTCTAATCACAGCTGGAAAAATAAAAAGGATATGTCTTAAAGCGCAATTTCAATGCATTATGAGACTCATGCAAATTCAACCACAAAGAGGTATCAGCTCACAACACTCAGAATAACCATCAGCAAAAACTGCAAAGAATAAATGCTGAAGGTGCTGGGAAGAAATACATACCCTCCACTTTAAGTGGGACGTAACCTGGAAAGAGCCACTAAGGTGAACAGAATAGAGGTGCCTTTAAAAGGTAAACATTGAGCTACCATATGATCCAGCAGACCTATTCCTGGACCTATAAACTAAGAAGACAGAATTGGAAGGACACAGGCACGCAAATCGGCATTGCATAGTGTTACAGTAACCAAGATATGGAAGTAACCAAAAAGTCCACCGACAGATGGGTGGACAAAGAACAACTTCTACCTGTACAGATGGAATATGATCTAGTGAAAAAATGAAACAATGCCATTTGCAGCACTATAGATGAGTCTAGAAGTAATCACGCAACTTGGAGTAAGTGAAAAAGCAAAAGACACATATCCTATCATATCACATATAGGGGTTACCTAAAAAATGATACAAACAAAGATATTTCCACAGAGAAACACTATCAAAGAATCAATAAAAAAACTTATGGTTCACCAAATAGTAAGGTGTGAGGATTGGATACATGACCATATTGAGGTTAACAGAGAGATACAAACACATGTGAAATATATAATCACCAAAGACCTACGCAATACCAAGAGAAGACTACTCAACATTGTGTCATAACCTACATGGGAAAAGGATCCGAAGAGGAATAGATATATGTATATGTGTGAAAGAACCACATCTTGCACACCTAGAACAAACAAAACATTGTAATCAAGTTTGCTGTGACAAAAAATAAAAATTAAGTTAAAAATACCAACAAGAAGTAATGAGACATAAACTTAAAGGGCTTTTTCCTCGCACATTCCATTCTAATTTACAACCTAGAACACCACTTCCAGTAAGGCTCTGTTGCCCTATTAACCAGATTTGGTAAAGGAGAAATGCTGCCGCCTTGTGGCCAATTCCCGCAAGAGCAGCTTTTAACCCACAGCTAATGGTCACTTGCCATTCAAAATGACTCAAGGCTGTAAAGGACACCTGCCCTCAAAATTGTGCTGAGGTAGGGAATGGATAAAGAAAATTCAAAACAGGCAGAATTTTGAAGAAGTTACTATGAAGAGGCAAGTTTTACTCACTCTCTTTTTAAAGAAAGGAAAATGGATAAAAGCTCAACCTCAGGAAGTATTAGACTCATGCAATCTAATCTACAAAAAGTTTTCAACTCACACCAGTCGACTGATCATTGGAAAAAAGTCTACAAACAATAAACGCAGAAGAGGTTTTAGAGAACTGTGTACCCTCTAGCTGCTGGTGAGATGTAAAAGGGTTAAACGCTAATAATGAGAACAGAAAGGAGCTGCGTTTAAAAGGAAAAATTGAGGTACCATTCAATCCAGCAGGCGCACCAATGGGCCTCTCACCTGAGAAGACCAGAATGAAGAAGACCCAGGCTGCAAAATCTGCACTTCAGCCTTATTCACAATAGACAAGACAGTGAAGCAACCAAAATGTCCATCAACAGATGAAAGGATAAAGAAGAAGTGGTCCATGTACACAATGAATACTAGCCATGGAAAACAATGAAACACTGCTCTTTGAGGCACCATAGATGATCTTGGAGATAATCACAGAACATGAGGTAAGTCGGAAAGCAAAAGTCCTATATCCTATGATATCACTTATAGGCGTTATCTAATAACTGACACAAATGAACATATTTCCACAGAGAAAGTCAATCACAGACTTATTAAAAAAACTATGCTTATCTAAAAGGAAAGGTGGGGGGAATGGATAAATGAAGATTAGCGTTACCATGTGTATACAAATACATATTATATGCATATATCAAAGAGACCGACCATATAGCAAGGAAGGTTTACGGAACACTCTGTAATAATTTACACGGGAAGAGAATCTCTACATAAATAGGCATATAGGATATGTAGATGAACCAGAGTGTGTACACCTTGCACAAGCAACATTCTAACCATTACCCCAATTGAAAAAATTAAAACAACGAACTAGGAGTAATGAGACATAAACTTATGGGGGGTTTTCCTGGCACATTCCATTCAAATTTACAACCTAGGCAAACGACTTCCAGAACGGCTCTGCTGCCCTAGTACCCAGATTGGGGAATGGAGAAATGCTGCATCCTTGTGGCCGTTTCCCACAACAGCAGCTTTAAAGCAACTTCAAAAGGTCACTAAATATTCACCAATTGCAGTTCTGTAAATGACACCTGCCCTCCAAAAAATACTGAGGTCGAAAATCGACCAAAAATTCTAGGGTGCAACCTTTCAAAAAGAATATTTGAAGAGGTATATAATACTAACACTTTTTTTCTTTTTACTTTTAACAGAAAAGAAAAAGGCGTGGAAAAATGATGAATTGTAGGAATTTTTACAGACATGTAAACCCAAATTACAAAAGCCTGTCAGCTCACACCAGTCAGAATGCCCATCAACAAAAATGCTGCAAACAATAAATGCTGACGTGATTGTGGAGAAATGCGTACCCTCGATTATAAGGGGGACGTGGTAAGAGCCACTAATGAAAGCACAATTGAGGTGCCTTGAAAAGGTAAACGTTGAGCTACCATACCAGTCAATCAATCATACCCACTGCTGGGTCTATCACCTGAGAAAATGAAAATCAATAATCACAGGCTGGAAAAAAAAAAAATCACAGGCTGGCAATCCTGCACTCCAGCAATATTTACCATAGGCAACACTTGGAAGCAATGAAAATGTCCATCAACAGAGGAATGCAACAAGAAGAAGTGGTCCATGTACACAATGGAATATTAACCATGGAAAATATTGAAGCACTGCTCTTTGGGGCACCATACATGAGCCTGGAGATAATCAAAAAACATGAAGTAGGTCGGAAAGCAAAAGACCTATATCCTATATTATCACTTATGGCATTATCTAATAACTGACACAGATGAACATATTTCCAAAGAGAAAGACACTCACAGGCTTAGAAAACAAACTATGCTCATCGAAAAGGAAAGGAGGGGGGAAATTGAGAAATGAAGATAAGTGTTACTATACATATACAAATACATATTATATACATGTATCAAAAAGACCGAATATATAACAAGGGAGGTCGACAGAACATTAATACTTTACATGGGAAGAGCATCTGTACATTAATAGACATACATAATGTACAAATGAACCAGATTGTGTACACCTAGGACAAACAATATTCTAAACTTTACCCAGATTAAAAAAATTTTAAAAACCAAGAAGAAGTAATGAGACAAAAACATATGGGGATTTCTCCTGGCAAATTCCATTCTAATTTACAACCTAGGACAATGACTTCCAGAAAGGCTCTGCTGCCCTAATTCCCAGATTGGGGAATGGAGAAATGCTACCTCCTTGTGGCCGTTTCCCAAAACAGCAGCTTTGAACCCACTGCAAAAGGTGACTAAATTTTCACCAACTTGCAGTTCTGTAAATGGCACGTGCCCTCCAGAAAATTTCTGGGGTCAAAAATCGACCAAAAACTTCAGGAGAGGGCAACCTTCGAAGAAGAGAATTTCAAGAGCTATATTGTACTCACGGTTTTTTCTTTTAAGAGAAAACAAAAAGGCATAGGAATATGATGAATTTTAAAAATTTTAATGATTTGCATACCCATATTACAAAAACCTATCAGCTCACAGCGGTCAGAATGGCCATTAGGAATAATGCTGGAAAAAATAAACGGTGAAGGGAGTGCGGAGAAATGCGTACCCTCGGTTGTAAGGTGGGGCATGTAAAGAGCCACTAATGAAAACACAATGTAGGTGCTTTGAAAAGGGAAACATTGAGCTACCAGTCAATCAATCACAATCACTTCTTGGCCTATCACCTGAGAAAATGAGAATCAAAAAGTCACAGGCTGGCAAACCTGTACGCCAGCAAGATTTACCATAGCCAGCACTTGGAAGCAATGAAAATATCCATCAACCGAGGAATGAACCAAGAAGAAGTGGTCCACGTACACAATGGAATATTACTCTAATAATAAATATAAATTAAATTTAAAACAAACAGAAGCAAGGAGACATCAACATTTGTGGGTTTATCCGGGCACATTGCACTCTAATTTATAACCGAAGAACACCACTGGCCGGTAGGTCTGTTTCCCTAGTACGAGCATGGGGAACGTAGAAAGGCTGCTGCTCTTTGGCCGATACCTGCAAAAGCAGGTTAAAAGCCTGAGCTAATGGTCACTTCATATGAACAAGTAGTGCAGGGCTGTAAATGAAACCTGCCCTCAAAATGCCTTGAGGGAGATAATGGCCAAAATATTTCAAATGGTGACACATACTTTAAGAAAACACTTTGAAGAAATAAGCTCTAATCACAGCTGGAAAAATAAAAAGGATATGTCTTAAAGCGCAATTTCAATGCATTATGAGACTCATGCAAATTCAACCACAAAGAGGTATCAGCTCACACCACTCAGAATAACCATCAGCAAAAACTGCAAAGAATAAATGCTGAAGGTGCTGGGAAGAAATACATACCCTCCACTTTAAGTGGGACGTAACCTGGAAAGAGCCACTAAGGTGAACAGAATAGAGGTGCCTTTAAAAGGTAAACATTGAGCTACCATATGATCCAGCAGACCTATTCCTGGACCTATAAACTAAGAAGACAGAATTGGAAGGACACAGGCACGCAAATCGGCATTGCATAGTGTTACAGTAACCAAGATATGGAAGTAACCAAAAAGTCCACCGACAGATGGGTGGACAAAGAACAACTTCTACCTGTACAGATGGAATATGATCTAGTGAAAAAATGAAACAATGCCATTTGCAGCACTATAGATGAGTCTAGAAGTAATCACGCAACTTGGAGTAAGTGAAAAAGCAAAAGACACATATCCTATCATATCACATATAGGGGTTACCTAAAAAATGATACAAACAAAGATATTTCCACAGAGAAACACTATCAAAGAATCAATAAAAAAACTTATGGTTCACCAAATAGTAAGGTGTGAGGATTGGATACATGACCATATTGAGGTTAACAGAGAGATACAAACACATGTGAAATATATAATCACCAAAGACCTACGCAATACCAAGAGAAGACTACTCAACATTGTGTCATAACCTACATGGGAAAAGGATCCGAAGAGGAATAGATATATGTATATGTGTGAAAGAACCACATCTTGCACACCTAGAACAAACAAAACATTGTAATCAAGTTTGCTGTGACAAAAAATAAAAATTAAGTTAAAAATACCAACAAGAAGTAATGAGACATAAACTTAAAGGGCTTTTTCCTCGCACATTCCATTCTAATTTACAACCTAGAACACCACTTCCAGTAAGGCTCTGTTGCCCTATTAACCAGATTTGGTAAAGGAGAAATGCTGCCGCCTTGTGGCCAATTCCCGCAAGAGCAGCTTTTAACCCACAGCTAATGGTCACTTGCCATTCAAAATGACTCAAGGCTGTAAAGGACACCTGCCCTCAAAATTGTGCTGAGGTAGGGAATGGATAAAGAAAATTCAAAACAGGCAGAATTTTGAAGAAGTTACTATGAAGAGGCAAGTTTTACTCACTCTCTTTTTAAAGAAAGGAAAATGGATAAAAGCTCAACCTCAGGAAGTATTAGACTCATGCAATCTAATCTACAAAAAGTTTTCAACTCACACCAGTCGACTGATCATTGGAAAAAAGTCTACAAACAATAAACGCAGAAGAGGTTTTAGAGAACTGTGTACCCTCTAGCTGCTGGTGAGATGTAAAAGGGTTAAACGCTAATAATGAGAACAGAAAGGAGCTGCGTTTAAAAGGAAAAATTGAGGTACCATTCAATCCAGCAGGCGCACCAATGGGCCTCTCAGCTGAGAAGACCAGAATGAAGAAGACCCGGGCTGCAAAAGCTGCACTTCAGCCTTATTCACAATAGACAAGACAGTGAAGCAACCAAAATGTCCATCAACAGATGAAAGGATAAAGAAGAAGTGGTCCATGTACACAATGAATACTAGCCATGGAAAACAATGAAACACTGCTCTTTGAGGCACCATAGATGATCTTGGAGATAATCACAGAACATGAGGTAAGTCGGAAAGCAAAAGTCCTATATCCTATGATATCACTTATAGGCGTTATCTAATAACTGACACAAATGAACATATTTCCACAGAGAAAGTCAATCACAGACTTATTAAAAAAACTATGCTTATCTAAAAGGAAAGGTGGGGGGAATGGATAAATGAAGATTAGCGTTACCATGTGTATACAAATACATATTATATGCATATATCAAAGAGACCGACCATATAGCAAGGAAGGTTTACGGAACACTCTGTAATAATTTACACGGGAAGAGAATCTCTACATAAATAGGCATATAGGATATGTAGATGAACCAGAGTGTGTACACCTTGCACAAGCAACATTCTAACCATTACCCCAATTGAAAAAATTAAAACAACGAACTAGGAGTAATGAGACATAAACTTATGGGGGGTTTTCCTGGCACATTCCATTCAAATTTACAACCTAGGCAAACGACTTCCAGAACGGCTCTGCTGCCCTAGTACCCAGATTGGGGAATGGAGAAATGCTGCATCCTTGTGGCCGTTTCCCACAACAGCAGCTTTAAAGCAACTTCAAAAGGTCACTAAATATTCACCAATTGCAGTTCTGTAAATGACACCTGCCCTCCAAAAAATACTGAGGTCGAAAATCGACCAAAAATTCTAGGGTGCAACCTTTCAAAAAGAATATTTGAAGAGGTATATAATACTAACACTTTTTTTCTTTTTACTTTTAACAGAAAAGAAAAAGGCGTGGAAAAATGATGAATTGTAGGAATTTTTACAGACATGTAAACCCAAATTACAAAAGCCTGTCAGCTCACACCAGTCAGAATGCCCATCAACAAAAATGCTGCAAACAATAAATGCTGACGTGATTGTGGAGAAATGCGTACCCTCGATTATAAGGGGGACGTGGTAAGAGCCACTAATGAAAGCACAATTGAGGTGCCTTGAAAAGGTAAACGTTGAGCTACCATACCAGTCAATCAATCATACCCACTGCTGGGTCTATCACCTGAGAAAATGAAAATCAATAATCACAGGCTGGAAAAAAAAAAAATCACAGGCTGGCAATCCTGCACTCCAGCAATATTTACCATAGGCAACACTTGGAAGCAATGAAAATGTCCATCAACAGAGGAATGCAACAAGAAGAAGTGGTCCATGTACACAATGGAATATTAACCATGGAAAATATTGAAGCACTGCTCTTTGGGGCACCATACATGAGCCTGGAGATAATCAAAAAACATGAAGTAGGTCGGAAAGCAAAAGACCTATATCCTATATTATCACTTATGGCATTATCTAATAACTGACACAGATGAACATATTTCCAAAGAGAAAGACACTCACAGGCTTAGAAAACAAACTATGCTCATCGAAAAGGAAAGGAGGGGGGAAATTGAGAAATGAAGATAAGTGTTACTATACATATACAAATACATATTATATACATGTATCAAAAAGACCGAATATATAACAAGGGAGGTCGACAGAACATTAATACTTTACATGGGAAGAGCATCTGTACATTAATAGACATACATAATGTACAAATGAACCAGATTGTGTACACCTAGGACAAACAATATTCTAAACTTTACCCAGATTAAAAAAATTTTAAAAACCAAGAAGAAGTAATGAGACAAAAACATATGGGGATTTCTCCTGGCAAATTCCATTCTAATTTACAACCTAGGACAATGACTTCCAGAAAGGCTCTGCTGCCCTAATTCCCAGATTGGGGAATGGAGAAATGCTACCTCCTTGTGGCCGTTTCCCAAAACAGCAGCTTTGAACCCACTGCAAAAGGTGACTAAATTTTCACCAACTTGCAGTTCTGTAAATGGCACGTGCCCTCCAGAAAATTTCTGGGGTCAAAAATCGACCAAAAACTTCAGGAGAGGGCAACCTTCGAAGAAGAGAATTTCAAGAGCTATATTGTACTCACGGTTTTTTCTTTTAAGAGAAAACAAAAAGGCATAGGAATATGATGAATTTTAAAAATTTTAATGATTTGCATACCCATATTACAAAAACCTATCAGCTCACAGCGGTCAGAATGGCCATTAGGAATAATGCTGGAAAAAATAAACGGTGAAGGGAGTGCGGAGAAATGCGTACCCTCGGTTGTAAGGTGGGGCATGTAAAGAGCCACTAATGAAAACACAATGTAGGTGCTTTGAAAAGGGAAACATTGAGCTACCAGTCAATCAATCACAATCACTTCTTGGCCTATCACCTGAGAAAATGAGAATCAAAAAGTCACAGGCTGGCAAACCTGTACGCCAGCAAGATTTACCATAGCCAGCACTTGGAAGCAATGAAAATATCCATCAACCGAGGAATGAACCAAGAAGAAGTGGTCCACGTACACAATGGAATATTACTCTAATAATAAATATAAATTAAATTTAAAACAAACAGAAGCAAGGAGACATCAACATTTGTGGGTTTATCCGGGCACATTGCACTCTAATTTATAACCGAAGAACACCACTGGCCGGTAGGTCTGTTTCCCTAGTACGAGCATGGGGAACGTAGAAAGGCTGCTGCTCTTTGGCCGATACCTGCAAAAGCAGGTTAAAAGCCTGAGCTAATGGTCACTTCATATGAACAAGTAGTGCAGGGCTGTAAATGAAACCTGCCCTCAAAATGCCTTGAGGGAGATAATGGCCAAAATATTTCAAATGGTGACACATACTTTAAGAAAACACTTTGAAGAAATAAGCTCTAATCACAGCTGGAAAAATAAAAAGGATATGTCTTAAAGCGCAATTTCAATGCATTATGAGACTCATGCAAATTCAACCACAAAGAGGTATCAGCTCACACCACTCAGAATAACCATCAGCAAAAACTGCAAAGAATAAATGCTGAAGGTGCTGGGAAGAAATACATACCCTCCACTTTAAGTGGGACGTAACCTGGAAAGAGCCACTAAGGTGAACAGAATAGAGGTGCCTTTAAAAGGTAAACATTGAGCTACCATATGATCCAGCAGACCTATTCCTGGACCTATAAACTAAGAAGACAGAATTGGAAGGACACAGGCACGCAAATCGGCATTGCATAGTGTTACAGTAACCAAGATATGGAAGTAACCAAAAAGTCCACCGACAGATGGGTGGACAAAGAACAACTTCTACCTGTACAGATGGAATATGATCTAGTGAAAAAATGAAACAATGCCATTTGCAGCACTATAGATGAGTCTAGAAGTAATCACGCAACTTGGAGTAAGTGAAAAAGCAAAAGACACATATCCTATCATATCACATATAGGGGTTACCTAAAAAATGATACAAACAAAGATATTTCCACAGAGAAACACTATCAAAGAATCAATAAAAAAACTTATGGTTCACCAAATAGTAAGGTGTGAGGATTGGATACATGACCATATTGAGGTTAACAGAGAGATACAAACACATGTGAAATATATAATCACCAAAGACCTACGCAATACCAAGAGAAGACTACTCAACATTGTGTCATAACCTACATGGGAAAAGGATCCGAAGAGGAATAGATATATGTATATGTGTGAAAGAACCACATCTTGCACACCTAGAACAAACAAAACATTGTAATCAAGTTTGCTGTGACAAAAAATAAAAATTAAGTTAAAAATACCAACAAGAAGTAATGAGACATAAACTTAAAGGGCTTTTTCCTCGCACATTCCATTCTAATTTACAACCTAGAACACCACTTCCAGTAAGGCTCTGTTGCCCTATTAACCAGATTTGGTAAAGGAGAAATGCTGCCGCCTTGTGGCCAATTCCCGCAAGAGCAGCTTTTAACCCACAGCTAATGGTCACTTGCCATTCAAAATGACTCAAGGCTGTAAAGGACACCTGCCCTCAAAATTGTGCTGAGGTAGGGAATGGATAAAGAAAATTCAAAACAGGCAGAATTTTGAAGAAGTTACTATGAAGAGGCAAGTTTTACTCACTCTCTTTTTAAAGAAAGGAAAATGGATAAAAGCTCAACCTCAGGAAGTATTAGACTCATGCAATCTAATCTACAAAAAGTTTTCAACTCACACCAGTCGACTGATCATTGGAAAAAAGTCTACAAACAATAAACGCAGAAGAGGTTTTAGAGAACTGTGTACCCTCTAGCTGCTGGTGAGATGTAAAAGGGTTAAACGCTAATAATGAGAACAGAAAGGAGCTGCGTTTAAAAGGAAAAATTGAGGTACCATTCAATCCAGCAGGCGCACCAATGGGCCTCTCAGCTGAGAAGACCAGAATGAAGAAGACCCGGGCTGCAAAAGCTGCACTTCAGCCTTATTCACAATAGACAAGACAGTGAAGCAACCAAAATGTCCATCAACAGATGAAAGGATAAAGAAGAAGTGGTCCATGTACACAATGAATACTAGCCATGGAAAACAATGAAACACTGCTCTTTGAGGCACCATAGATGATCTTGGAGATAATCACAGAACATGAGGTAAGTCGGAAAGCAAAAGTCCTATATCCTATGATATCACTTATAGGCGTTATCTAATAACTGACACAAATGAACATATTTCCACAGAGAAAGTCAATCACAGACTTATTAAAAAAACTATGCTTATCTAAAAGGAAAGGTGGGGGGAATGGATAAATGAAGATTAGCGTTACCATGTGTATACAAATACATATTATATGCATATATCAAAGAGACCGACCATATAGCAAGGAAGGTTTACGGAACACTCTGTAATAATTTACACGGGAAGAGAATCTCTACATAAATAGGCATATAGGATATGTAGATGAACCAGAGTGTGTACACCTTGCACAAGCAACATTCTAACCATTACCCCAATTGAAAAAATTAAAACAACGAACTAGGAGTAATGAGACATAAACTTATGGGGGGTTTTCCTGGCACATTCCATTCAAATTTACAACCTAGGCAAACGACTTCCAGAACGGCTCTGCTGCCCTAGTACCCAGATTGGGGAATGGAGAAATGCTGCATCCTTGTGGCCGTTTCCCACAACAGCAGCTTTAAAGCAACTTCAAAAGGTCACTAAATATTCACCAATTGCAGTTCTGTAAATGACACCTGCCCTCCAAAAAATACTGAGGTCGAAAATCGACCAAAAATTCTAGGGTGCAACCTTTCAAAAAGAATATTTGAAGAGGTATATAATACTAACACTTTTTTTCTTTTTACTTTTAACAGAAAAGAAAAAGGCGTGGAAAAATGATGAATTGTAGGAATTTTTACAGACATGTAAACCCAAATTACAAAAGCCTGTCAGCTCACACCAGTCAGAATGCCCATCAACAAAAATGCTGCAAACAATAAATGCTGACGTGATTGTGGAGAAATGCGTACCCTCGATTATAAGGGGGACGTGGTAAGAGCCACTAATGAAAGCACAATTGAGGTGCCTTGAAAAGGTAAACGTTGAGCTACCATACCAGTCAATCAATCATACCCACTGCTGGGTCTATCACCTGAGAAAATGAAAATCAATAATCACAGGCTGGAAAAAAAAAAAAATCACAGGCTGGCAATCCTGCACTCCAGCAATATTTACCATAGGCAACACTTGGAAGCAATGAAAATGTCCATCAACAGAGGAATGCAACAAGAAGAAGTGGTCCATGTACACAATGGAATATTAACCATGGAAAATATTGAAGCACTGCTCTTTGGGGCACCATACATGAGCCTGGAGATAATCAAAAAACATGAAGTAGGTCGGAAAGCAAAAGACCTATATCCTATATTATCACTTATGGCATTATCTAATAACTGACACAGATGAACATATTTCCAAAGAGAAAGACACTCACAGGCTTAGAAAACAAACTATGCTCATCGAAAAGGAAAGGAGGGGGGAAATTGAGAAATGAAGATAAGTGTTACTATACATATACAAATACATATTATATACATGTATCAAAAAGACCGAATATATAACAAGGGAGGTCGACAGAACACTAATACTTTACATGGGAAGAGCATCTGTACATTAATAGACATACATAATGTACAAATGAACCAGATTGTGTACACCTAGGACAAACAATATTCTAAACTTTACCCAGATTAAAAAAATTTTAAAAACCAAGAAGAAGTAATGAGACAAAAACATATGGGGATTTCTCCTGGCAAATTCCATTCTAATTTACAACCTAGGACAATGACTTCCAGAAAGGCTCTGCTGCCCTAGTTCCCAGATTGGGGAATGGAGAAATGCTACCTCCTTGTGGCCGTTTCCCAAAACAGCAGCTTTGAACCCACTGCAAAAGGTGACTAAATTTTCACCAACTTGCAGTTCTGTAAATGGCACGTGCCCTCCAGAAAATTTCTGGGGTCAAAAATCGACCAAAAACTTCAGGAGAGGGCAACCTTCGAAGAAGAGAATTTCAAGAGCTATATTGTACTCACGGTTTTTTCTTTTAAGAGAAAACAAAAAGGCATAGGAATATGATGAATTTTAAAAATTTTAATGATTTGCATACCCATATTACAAAAACCTATCAGCTCACAGCGGTCAGAATGGCCATTAGGAATAATGCTGGAAAAAATAAACGGTGAAGGGAGTGCGGAGAAATGCGTACCCTCGGTTGTAAGGTGGGGCATGTAAAGAGCCACTAATGAAAACACAATGTAGGTGCTTTGAAAAGGGAAACATTGAGCTACCAGTCAATCAATCACAATCACTTCTTGGCCTATCACCTGAGAAAATGAGAATCAAAAAGTCACAGGCTGGCAAACCTGTACGCCAGCAAGATTTACCATAGCCAGCACTTGGAAGCAATGAAAATATCCATCAACCGAGGAATGAACCAAGAAGAAGTGGTCCACGTACACAATGGAATATTACTCTAATAATAAATATAAATTAAATTTAAAACAAACAGAAGCAAGGAGACATCAACATTTCTGGGTTTATCCGGGCACATTGCACTCTAATTTATAACCGAAGAACACCACTGGCCGGTAGTTCTGTTTCCCTAGTACGAGCATGGGGAACGTAGAAAGGCTGCTGCTCTTTGGCCGATACCTGCAAAAGCAGGTTAAAAGCCTGAGCTAATGGTCACTTCATATGAACAAGTAGTGCAGGGCTGTAAATGAAACCTGCCCTCAAAATGCCTTGAGGGAGATAATGGCCAAAATATTTCAAATGGTGACACATACTTTAAGAAAACACTTTGAAGAAATAAGCTCTAATCACAGCTGGAAAAATAAAAAGGATATGTCTTAAAGCGCAATTTCAATGCATTATGAGACTCATGCAAATTCAACCACAAAGAGGTATCAGCTCACACCACTCAGAATAACCATCAGCAAAAACTGCAAAGAATAAATGCTGAAGGTGCTGGGAAGAAATACATACCCTCCACTTTAAGTGGGATGTAACCTGGAAAGAGCCACTAAGGTGAACAGAATAGAGGTGCCTTTAAAAGGTAAACATTGAGCTACCATATGATCCAGCAGACCTATTCCTGGACCTATAAACTAAGAAGACAGAATTGGAAGGACACAGGCACGCAAATCGGCATTGCATAGTGTTACAGTAACCAAGATATGGAAGTAACCAAAAAGTCCACCGACAGATGGGTGGACAAAGAACAACTTCTACCTGTACAGATGGAATATGATCTAGTGAAAAAATGAAACAATGCCATTTGCAGCACTATAGATGAGTCTAGAAGTAATCACGCAACTTGGAGTAAGTGAAAAAGCAAAAGACACATATCCTATCATATCACATATAGGGGTTACCTAAAAAATGATACAAACAAAGATATTTCCACAGAGAAACACTATCAAAGAATCAATAAAAAAACTTATGGTTCACCAAATAGTAAGGTGTGAGGATTGGATACATGACCATATTGAGGTTAACAGAGAGATACAAACACATGTGAAATATATAATCACCAAAGACCTACGCAATACCAAGAGAAGACTACTCAACATTGTGTCATAACCTACATGGGAAAAGGATCCGAAGAGGAATAGATATATGTATATGTGTGAAAGAACCACATCTTGCACACCTAGAACAAACAAAACATTGTAATCAAGTTTGCTGTGACAAAAAATAAAAATTAAGTTAAAAATACCAACAAGAAGTAATGAGACATAAACTTAAAGGGCTTTTTCCTCGCACATTCCATTCTAATTTACAACCTAGAACACCACTTCCAGTAAGGCTCTGTTGCCCTATTAACCAGATTTGGTAAAGGAGAAATGCTGCCGCCTTGTGGCCAATTCCCGCAAGAGCAGCTTTTAACCCACAGCTAATGGTCACTTGCCATTCAAAATGACTCAAGGCTGTAAAGGACACCTGCCCTCAAAATTGTGCTGAGGTAGGGAATGGATAAAGAAAATTCAAAACAGGCAGAATTTTGAAGAAGTTACTATGAAGAGGCAAGTTTTACTCACTCTCTTTTTAAAGAAAGGAAAATGGATAAAAGCTCAACCTCAGGAAGTATTAGACTCATGCAATCTAATCTACAAAAAGTTTTCAACTCACACCAGTCGACTGATCATTGGAAAAAAGTCTACAAACAATAAACGCAGAAGAGGTTTTAGAGAACTGTGTACCCTCTAGCTGCTGGTGAGATGTAAAAGGGTTAAACGCTAATAATGAGAACAGAAAGGAGCTGCGTTTAAAAGGAAAAATTGAGGTACCATTCAATCCAGCAGGCGCACCAATGGGCCTCTCAGCTGAGAAGACCAGAATGAAGAAGACCCGGGCTGCAAAAGCTGCACTTCAGCCTTATTCACAATAGACAAGACAGTGAAGCAACCAAAATGTCCATCAACAGATGAAAGGATAAAGAAGAAGTGGTCCATGTACACAATGAATACTAGCCATGGAAAACAATGAAACACTGCTCTTTGAGGCACCATAGATGATCTTGGAGATAATCACAGAACATGAGGTAAGTCGGAAAGCAAAAGTCCTATATCCTATGATATCACTTATAGGCGTTATCTAATAACTGACACAAATGAACATATTTCCACAGAGAAAGTCAATCACAGACTTATTAAAAAAACTATGCTTATCTAAAAGGAAAGGTGGGGGGAATGGATAAATGAAGATTAGCGTTACCATGTGTATACAAATACATATTATATGCATATATCAAAGAGACCGACCATATAGCAAGGAAGGTTTACGGAACACTCTGTAATAATTTACACGGGAAGAGAATCTCTACATAAATAGGCATATAGGATATGTAGATGAACCAGAGTGTGTACACCTTGCACAAGCAACATTCTAACCATTACCCCAATTGAAAAAATTAAAACAACGAACTAGGAGTAATGAGACATAAACTTATGGGGGGTTTTCCTGGCACATTCCATTCAAATTTACAACCTAGGCAAACGACTTCCAGAACGGCTCTGCTGCCCTAGTACCCAGATTGGGGAATGGAGAAATGCTGCATCCTTGTGGCCGTTTCCCACAACAGCAGCTTTAAAGCAACTTCAAAAGGTCACTAAATATTCACCAATTGCAGTTCTGTAAATGACACCTGCCCTCCAAAAAATACTGAGGTCGAAAATCGACCAAAAATTCTAGGGTGCAACCTTTCAAAAAGAATATTTGAAGAGGTATATAATACTAACACTTTTTTTCTTTTTACTTTTAACAGAAAAGAAAAAGGCGTGGAAAAATGATGAATTGTAGGAATTTTTACAGACATGTAAACCCAAATTACAAAAGCCTGTCAGCTCACACCAGTCAGAATGCCCATCAACAAAAATGCTGCAAACAATAAATGCTGACGTGATTGTGGAGAAATGCGTACCCTCGATTATAAGGGGGACGTGGTAAGAGCCACTAATGAAAGCACAATTGAGGTGCCTTGAAAAGGTAAACGTTGAGCTACCATACCAGTCAATCAATCATACCCACTGCTGGGTCTATCACCTGAGAAAATGAAAATCAATAATCACAGGCTGGAAAAAAAAAAAATCACAGGCTGGCAATCCTGCACTCCAGCAATATTTACCATAGGCAACACTTGGAAGCAATGAAAATGTCCATCAACAGAGGAATGCAACAAGAAGAAGTGGTCCATGTACACAATGGAATATTAACCATGGAAAATATTGAAGCACTGCTCTTTGGGGCACCATACATGAGCCTGGAGATAATCAAAAAACATGAAGTAGGTCGGAAAGCAAAAGACCTATATCCTATATTATCACTTATGGCATTATCTAATAACTGACACAGATGAACATATTTCCAAAGAGAAAGACACTCACAGGCTTAGAAAACAAACTATGCTCATCGAAAAGGAAAGGAGGGGGGAAATTGAGAAATGAAGATAAGTGTTACTATACATATACAAATACATATTATATACATGTATCAAAAAGACCGAATATATAACAAGGGAGGTCGACAGAACATTAATACTTTACATGGGAAGAGCATCTGTACATTAATAGACATACATAATGTACAAATGAACCAGATTGTGTACACCTAGGACAAACAATATTCTAAACTTTACCCAGATTAAAAAAATTTTAAAAACCAAGAAGAAGTAATGAGACAAAAACATATGGGGATTTCTCCTGGCAAATTCCATTCTAATTTACAACCTAGGACAATGACTTCCAGAAAGGCTCTGCTGCCCTAGTTCCCAGATTGGGGAATGGAGAAATGCTACCTCCTTGTGGCCGTTTCCCAAAACAGCAGCTTTGAACCCACTGCAAAAGGTGACTAAATTTTCACCAACTTGCAGTTCTGTAAATGGCACGTGCCCTCCAGAAAATTTCTGGGGTCAAAAATCGACCAAAAACTTCAGGAGAGGGCAACCTTCGAAGAAGAGAATTTCAAGAGCTATATTGTACTCACGGTTTTTTCTTTTAAGAGAAAACAAAAAGGCATAGGAATATGATGAATTTTAAAAATTTTAATGATTTGCATACCCATATTACAAAAACCTATCAGCTCACAGCGGTCAGAATGGCCATTAGGAATAATGCTGGAAAAAATAAACGGTGAAGGGAGTGCGGAGAAATGCGTACCCTCGGTTGTAAGGTGGGGCATGTAAAGAGCCACTAATGAAAACACAATGTAGGTGCTTTGAAAAGGGAAACATTGAGCTACCAGTCAATCAATCACAATCACTTCTTGGCCTATCACCTGAGAAAATGAGAATCAAAAAGTCACAGGCTGGCAAACCTGTACGCCAGCAAGATTTACCATAGCCAGCACTTGGAAGCAATGAAAATATCCATCAACCGAGGAATGAACCAAGAAGAAGTGGTCCACGTACACAATGGAATATTACTCTAATAATAAATATAAATTAAATTTAAAACAAACAGAAGCAAGGAGACATCAACATTTCTGGGTTTATCCGGGCACATTGCACTCTAATTTATAACCGAAGAACACCACTGGCCGGTAGTTCTGTTTCCCTAGTACGAGCATGGGGAACGTAGAAAGGCTGCTGCTCTTTGGCCGATACCTGCAAAAGCAGGTTAAAAGCCTGAGCTAATGGTCACTTCATATGAACAAGTAGTGCAGGGCTGTAAATGAAACCTGCCCTCAAAATGCCTTGAGGGAGATAATGGCCAAAATATTTCAAATGGTGACACATACTTTAAGAAAACACTTTGAAGAAATAAGCTCTAATCACAGCTGGAAAAATAAAAAGGATATGTCTTAAAGCGCAATTTCAATGCATTATGAGACTCATGCAAATTCAACCACAAAGAGGTATCAGCTCACACCACTCAGAATAACCATCAGCAAAAACTGCAAAGAATAAATGCTGAAGGTGCTGGGAAGAAATACATACCCTCCACTTTAAGTGGGACGTAACCTGGAAAGAGCCACTAAGGTGAACAGAATAGAGGTGCCTTTAAAAGGTAAACATTGAGCTACCATATGATCCAGCAGACCTATTCCTGGACCTATAAACTAAGAAGACAGAATTGGAAGGACACAGGCACGCAAATCGGCATTGCATAGTGTTACAGTAACCAAGATATGGAAGTAACCAAAAAGTCCACCGACAGATGGGTGGACAAAGAACAACTTCTACCTGTACAGATGGAATATGATCTAGTGAAAAAATGAAACAATGCCATTTGCAGCACTATAGATGAGTCTAGAAGTAATCACGCAACTTGGAGTAAGTGAAAAAGCAAAAGACACATATCCTATCATATCACATATAGGGGTTACCTAAAAAATGATACAAACAAAGATATTTCCACAGAGAAACACTATCAAAGAATCAATAAAAAAACTTATGGTTCACCAAATAGTAAGGTGTGAGGATTGGATACATGACCATATTGAGGTTAACAGAGAGATACAAACACATGTGAAATATATAATCACCAAAGACCTACGCAATACCAAGAGAAGACTACTCAACATTGTGTCATAACCTACATGGGAAAAGGATCCGAAGAGGAATAGATATATGTATATGTGTGAAAGAACCACATCTTGCACACCTAGAACAAACAAAACATTGTAATCAAGTTTGCTGTGACAAAAAATAAAAATTAAGTTAAAAATACCAACAAGAAGTAATGAGACATAAACTTAAAGGGCTTTTTCCTCGCACATTCCATTCTAATTTACAACCTAGAACACCACTTCCAGTAAGGCTCTGTTGCCCTATTAACCAGATTTGGTAAAGGAGAAATGCTGCCGCCTTGTGGCCAATTCCCGCAAGAGCAGCTTTTAACCCACAGCTAATGGTCACTTGCCATTCAAAATGACTCAAGGCTGTAAAGGACACCTGCCCTCAAAATTGTGCTGAGGTAGGGAATGGATAAAGAAAATTCAAAACAGGCAGAATTTTGAAGAAGTTACTATGAAGAGGCAAGTTTTACTCACTCTCTTTTTAAAGAAAGGAAAATGGATAAAAGCTCAACCTCAGGAAGTATTAGACTCATGCAATCTAATCTACAAAAAGTTTTCAACTCACACCAGTCGACTGATCATTGGAAAAAAGTCTACAAACAATAAACGCAGAAGAGGTTTTAGAGAACTGTGTACCCTCTAGCTGCTGGTGAGATGTAAAAGGGTTAAACGCTAATAATGAGAACAGAAAGGAGCTGCGTTTAAAAGGAAAAATTGAGGTACCATTCAATCCAGCAGGCGCACCAATGGGCCTCTCAGCTGAGAAGACCAGAATGAAGAAGACCCGGGCTGCAAAAGCTGCACTTCAGCCTTATTCACAATAGACAAGACAGTGAAGCAACCAAAATGTCCATCAACAGATGAAAGGATAAAGAAGAAGTGGTCCATGTACACAATGAATACTAGCCATGGAAAACAATGAAACACTGCTCTTTGAGGCACCATAGATGATCTTGGAGATAATCACAGAACATGAGGTAAGTCGGAAAGCAAAAGTCCTATATCCTATGATATCACTTATAGGCGTTATCTAATAACTGACACAAATGAACATATTTCCACAGAGAAAGTCAATCACAGACTTATTAAAAAAACTATGCTTATCTAAAAGGAAAGGTGGGGGGAATGGATAAATGAAGATTAGCGTTACCATGTGTATACAAATACATATTATATGCATATATCAAAGAGACCGACCATATAGCAAGGAAGGTTTACGGAACACTCTGTAATAATTTACACGGGAAGAGAATCTCTACATAAATAGGCATATAGGATATGTAGATGAACCAGAGTGTGTACACCTTGCACAAGCAACATTCTAACCATTACCCCAATTGAAAAAATTAAAACAACGAACTAGGAGTAATGAGACATAAACTTATGGGGGGTTTTCCTGGCACATTCCATTCAAATTTACAACCTAGGCAAACGACTTCCAGAACGGCTCTGCTGCCCTAGTACCCAGATTGGGGAATGGAGAAATGCTGCATCCTTGTGGCCGTTTCCCACAACAGCAGCTTTAAAGCAACTTCAAAAGGTCACTAAATATTCACCAATTGCAGTTCTGTAAATGACACCTGCCCTCCAAAAAATACTGAGGTCGAAAATCGACCAAAAATTCTAGGGTGCAACCTTTCAAAAAGAATATTTGAAGAGGTATATAATACTAACACTTTTTTTCTTTTTACTTTTAACAGAAAAGAAAAAGGCGTGGAAAAATGATGAATTGTAGGAATTTTTACAGACATGTAAACCCAAATTACAAAAGCCTGTCAGCTCACACCAGTCAGAATGCCCATCAACAAAAATGCTGCAAACAATAAATGCTGACGTGATTGTGGAGAAATGCGTACCCTCGATTATAAGGGGGACGTGGTAAGAGCCACTAATGAAAGCACAATTGAGGTGCCTTGAAAAGGTAAACGTTGAGCTACCATACCAGTCAATCAATCATACCCACTGCTGGGTCTATCACCTGAGAAAATGAAAATCAATAATCACAGGCTGGAAAAAAAAAAAAATCACAGGCTGGCAATCCTGCACTCCAGCAATATTTACCATAGGCAACACTTGGAAGCAATGAAAATGTCCATCAACAGAGGAATGCAACAAGAAGAAGTGGTCCATGTACACAATGGAATATTAACCATGGAAAATATTGAAGCACTGCTCTTTGGGGCACCATACATGAGCCTGGAGATAATCAAAAAACATGAAGTAGGTCGGAAAGCAAAAGACCTATATCCTATATTATCACTTATGGCATTATCTAATAACTGACACAGATGAACATATTTCCAAAGAGAAAGACACTCACAGGCTTAGAAAACAAACTATGCTCATCGAAAAGGAAAGGAGGGGGGAAATTGAGAAATGAAGATAAGTGTTACTATACATATACAAATACATATTATATACATGTATCAAAAAGACCGAATATATAACAAGGGAGGTCGACAGAACACTAATACTTTACATGGGAAGAGCATCTGTACATTAATAGACATACATAATGTACAAATGAACCAGATTGTGTACACCTAGGACAAACAATATTCTAAACTTTACCCAGATTAAAAAAATTTTAAAAACCAAGAAGAAGTAATGAGACAAAAACATATGGGGATTTCTCCTGGCAAATTCCATTCTAATTTACAACCTAGGACAATGACTTCCAGAAAGGCTCTGCTGCCCTAGTTCCCAGATTGGGGAATGGAGAAATGCTACCTCCTTGTGGCCGTTTCCCAAAACAGCAGCTTTGAACCCACTGCAAAAGGTGACTAAATTTTCACCAACTTGCAGTTCTGTAAATGGCACGTGCCCTCCAGAAAATTTCTGGGGTCAAAAATCGACCAAAAACTTCAGGAGAGGGCAACCTTCGAAGAAGAGAATTTCAAGAGCTATATTGTACTCACGGTTTTTTCTTTTAAGAGAAAACAAAAAGGCATAGGAATATGATGAATTTTAAAAATTTTAATGATTTGCATACCCATATTACAAAAACCTATCAGCTCACAGCGGTCAGAATGGCCATTAGGAATAATGCTGGAAAAAATAAACGGTGAAGGGAGTGCGGAGAAATGCGTACCCTCGGTTGTAAGGTGGGGCATGTAAAGAGCCACTAATGAAAACACAATGTAGGTGCTTTGAAAAGGGAAACATTGAGCTACCAGTCAATCAATCACAATCACTTCTTGGCCTATCACCTGAGAAAATGAGAATCAAAAAGTCACAGGCTGGCAAACCTGTACGCCAGCAAGATTTACCATAGCCAGCACTTGGAAGCAATGAAAATATCCATCAACCGAGGAATGAACCAAGAAGAAGTGGTCCACGTACACAATGGAATATTACTCTAATAATAAATATAAATTAAATTTAAAACAAACAGAAGCAAGGAGACATCAACATTTCTGGGTTTATCCGGGCACATTGCACTCTAATTTATAACCGAAGAACACCACTGGCCGGTAGTTCTGTTTCCCTAGTACGAGCATGGGGAACGTAGAAAGGCTGCTGCTCTTTGGCCGATACCTGCAAAAGCAGGTTAAAAGCCTGAGCTAATGGTCACTTCATATGAACAAGTAGTGCAGGGCTGTAAATGAAACCTGCCCTCAAAATGCCTTGAGGGAGATAATGGCCAAAATATTTCAAATGGTGACACATACTTTAAGAAAACACTTTGAAGAAATAAGCTCTAATCACAGCTGGAAAAATAAAAAGGATATGTCTTAAAGCGCAATTTCAATGCATTATGAGACTCATGCAAATTCAACCACAAAGAGGTATCAGCTCACACCACTCAGAATAACCATCAGCAAAAACTGCAAAGAATAAATGCTGAAGGTGCTGGGAAGAAATACATACCCTCCACTTTAAGTGGGACGTAACCTGGAAAGAGCCACTAAGGTGAACAGAATAGAGGTGCCTTTAAAAGGTAAACATTGAGCTACCATATGATCCAGCAGACCTATTCCTGGACCTATAAACTAAGAAGACAGAATTGGAAGGACACAGGCACGCAAATCGGCATTGCATAGTGTTACAGTAACCAAGATATGGAAGTAACCAAAAAGTCCACCGACAGATGGGTGGACAAAGAACAACTTCTACCTGTACAGATGGAATATGATCTAGTGAAAAAATGAAACAATGCCATTTGCAGCACTATAGATGAGTCTAGAAGTAATCACGCAACTTGGAGTAAGTGAAAAAGCAAAAGACACATATCCTATCATATCACATATAGGGGTTACCTAAAAAATGATACAAACAAAGATATTTCCACAGAGAAACACTATCAAAGAATCAATAAAAAAACTTATGGTTCACCAAATAGTAAGGTGTGAGGATTGGATACATGACCATATTGAGGTTAACAGAGAGATACAAACACATGTGAAATATATAATCACCAAAGACCTACGCAATACCAAGAGAAGACTACTCAACATTGTGTCATAACCTACATGGGAAAAGGATCCGAAGAGGAATAGATATATGTATATGTGTGAAAGAACCACATCTTGCACACCTAGAACAAACAAAACATTGTAATCAAGTTTGCTGTGACAAAAAATAAAAATTAAGTTAAAAATACCAACAAGAAGTAATGAGACATAAACTTAAAGGGCTTTTTCCTCGCACATTCCATTCTAATTTACAACCTAGAACACCACTTCCAGTAAGGCTCTGTTGCCCTATTAACCAGATTTGGTAAAGGAGAAATGCTGCCGCCTTGTGGCCAATTCCCGCAAGAGCAGCTTTTAACCCACAGCTAATGGTCACTTGCCATTCAAAATGACTCAAGGCTGTAAAGGACACCTGCCCTCAAAATTGTGCTGAGGTAGGGAATGGATAAAGAAAATTCAAAACAGGCAGAATTTTGAAGAAGTTACTATGAAGAGGCAAGTTTTACTCACTCTCTTTTTAAAGAAAGGAAAATGGATAAAAGCTCAACCTCAGGAAGTATTAGACTCATGCAATCTAATCTACAAAAAGTTTTCAACTCACACCAGTCGACTGATCATTGGAAAAAAGTCTACAAACAATAAACGCAGAAGAGGTTTTAGAGAACTGTGTACCCTCTAGCTGCTGGTGAGATGTAAAAGGGTTAAACGCTAATAATGAGAACAGAAAGGAGCTGCGTTTAAAAGGAAAAATTGAGGTACCATTCAATCCAGCAGGCGCACCAATGGGCCTCTCAGCTGAGAAGACCAGAATGAAGAAGACCCGGGCTGCAAAAGCTGCACTTCAGCCTTATTCACAATAGACAAGACAGTGAAGCAACCAAAATGTCCATCAACAGATGAAAGGATAAAGAAGAAGTGGTCCATGTACACAATGAATACTAGCCATGGAAAACAATGAAACACTGCTCTTTGAGGCACCATAGATGATCTTGGAGATAATCACAGAACATGAGGTAAGTCGGAAAGCAAAAGTCCTATATCCTATGATATCACTTATAGGCGTTATCTAATAACTGACACAAATGAACATATTTCCACAGAGAAAGTCAATCACAGACTTATTAAAAAAACTATGCTTATCTAAAAGGAAAGGTGGGGGGAATGGATAAATGAAGATTAGCGTTACCATGTGTATACAAATACATATTATATGCATATATCAAAGAGACCGACCATATAGCAAGGAAGGTTTACGGAACACTCTGTAATAATTTACACGGGAAGAGAATCTCTACATAAATAGGCATATAGGATATGTAGATGAACCAGAGTGTGTACACCTTGCACAAGCAACATTCTAACCATTACCCCAATTGAAAAAATTAAAACAACGAACTAGGAGTAATGAGACATAAACTTATGGGGGGTTTTCCTGGCACATTCCATTCAAATTTACAACCTAGGCAAACGACTTCCAGAACGGCTCTGCTGCCCTAGTACCCAGATTGGGGAATGGAGAAATGCTGCATCCTTGTGGCCGTTTCCCACAACAGCAGCTTTAAAGCAACTTCAAAAGGTCACTAAATATTCACCAATTGCAGTTCTGTAAATGACACCTGCCCTCCAAAAAATACTGAGGTCGAAAATCGACCAAAAATTCTAGGGTGCAACCTTTCAAAAAGAATATTTGAAGAGGTATATAATACTAACACTTTTTTTCTTTTTACTTTTAACAGAAAAGAAAAAGGCGTGGAAAAATGATGAATTGTAGGAATTTTTACAGACATGTAAACCCAAATTACAAAAGCCTGTCAGCTCACACCAGTCAGAATGCCCATCAACAAAAATGCTGCAAACAATAAATGCTGACGTGATTGTGGAGAAATGCGTACCCTCGATTATAAGGGGGACGTGGTAAGAGCCACTAATGAAAGCACAATTGAGGTGCCTTGAAAAGGTAAACGTTGAGCTACCATACCAGTCAATCAATCATACCCACTGCTGGGTCTATCACCTGAGAAAATGAAAATCAATAATCACAGGCTGGAAAAAAAAAAAAATCACAGGCTGGCAATCCTGCACTCCAGCAATATTTACCATAGGCAACACTTGGAAGCAATGAAAATGTCCATCAACAGAGGAATGCAACAAGAAGAAGTGGTCCATGTACACAATGGAATATTAACCATGGAAAATATTGAAGCACTGCTCTTTGGGGCACCATACATGAGCCTGGAGATAATCAAAAAACATGAAGTAGGTCGGAAAGCAAAAGACCTATATCCTATATTATCACTTATGGCATTATCTAATAACTGACACAGATGAACATATTTCCAAAGAGAAAGACACTCACAGGCTTAGAAAACAAACTATGCTCATCGAAAAGGAAAGGAGGGGGGAAATTGAGAAATGAAGATAAGTGTTACTATACATATACAAATACATATTATATACATGTATCAAAAAGACCGAATATATAACAAGGGAGGTCGACAGAACACTAATACTTTACATGGGAAGAGCATCTGTACATTAATAGACATACATAATGTACAAATGAACCAGATTGTGTACACCTAGGACAAACAATATTCTAAACTTTACCCAGATTAAAAAAATTTTAAAAACCAAGAAGAAGTAATGAGACAAAAACATATGGGGATTTCTCCTGGCAAATTCCATTCTAATTTACAACCTAGGACAATGACTTCCAGAAAGGCTCTGCTGCCCTAGTTCCCAGATTGGGGAATGGAGAAATGCTACCTCCTTGTGGCCGTTTCCCAAAACAGCAGCTTTGAACCCACTGCAAAAGGTGACTAAATTTTCACCAACTTGCAGTTCTGTAAATGGCACGTGCCCTCCAGAAAATTTCTGGGGTCAAAAATCGACCAAAAACTTCAGGAGAGGGCAACCTTCGAAGAAGAGAATTTCAAGAGCTATATTGTACTCACGGTTTTTTCTTTTAAGAGAAAACAAAAAGGCATAGGAATATGATGAATTTTAAAAATTTTAATGATTTGCATACCCATATTACAAAAACCTATCAGCTCACAGCGGTCAGAATGGCCATTAGGAATAATGCTGGAAAAAATAAACGGTGAAGGGAGTGCGGAGAAATGCGTACCCTCGGTTGTAAGGTGGGGCATGTAAAGAGCCACTAATGAAAACACAATGTAGGTGCTTTGAAAAGGGAAACATTGAGCTACCAGTCAATCAATCACAATCACTTCTTGGCCTATCACCTGAGAAAATGAGAATCAAAAAGTCACAGGCTGGCAAACCTGTACGCCAGCAAGATTTACCATAGCCAGCACTTGGAAGCAATGAAAATATCCATCAACCGAGGAATGAACCAAGAAGAAGTGGTCCACGTACACAATGGAATATTACTCTAATAATAAATATAAATTAAATTTAAAACAAACAGAAGCAAGGAGACATCAACATTTCTGGGTTTATCCGGGCACATTGCACTCTAATTTATAACCGAAGAACACCACTGGCCGGTAGTTCTGTTTCCCTAGTACGAGCATGGGGAACGTAGAAAGGCTGCTGCTCTTTGGCCGATACCTGCAAAAGCAGGTTAAAAGCCTGAGCTAATGGTCACTTCATATGAACAAGTAGTGCAGGGCTGTAAATGAAACCTGCCCTCAAAATGCCTTGAGGGAGATAATGGCCAAAATATTTCAAATGGTGACACATACTTTAAGAAAACACTTTGAAGAAATAAGCTCTAATCACAGCTGGAAAAATAAAAAGGATATGTCTTAAAGCGCAATTTCAATGCATTATGAGACTCATGCAAATTCAACCACAAAGAGGTATCAGCTCACACCACTCAGAATAACCATCAGCAAAAACTGCAAAGAATAAATGCTGAAGGTGCTGGGAAGAAATACATACCCTCCACTTTAAGTGGGACGTAACCTGGAAAGAGCCACTAAGGTGAACAGAATAGAGGTGCCTTTAAAAGGTAAACATTGAGCTACCATATGATCCAGCAGACCTATTCCTGGACCTATAAACTAAGAAGACAGAATTGGAAGGACACAGGCACGCAAATCGGCATTGCATAGTGTTACAGTAACCAAGATATGGAAGTAACCAAAAAGTCCACCGACAGATGGGTGGACAAAGAACAACTTCTACCTGTACAGATGGAATATGATCTAGTGAAAAAATGAAACAATGCCATTTGCAGCACTATAGATGAGTCTAGAAGTAATCACGCAACTTGGAGTAAGTGAAAAAGCAAAAGACACATATCCTATCATATCACATATAGGGGTTACCTAAAAAATGATACAAACAAAGATATTTCCACAGAGAAACACTATCAAAGAATCAATAAAAAAACTTATGGTTCACCAAATAGTAAGGTGTGAGGATTGGATACATGACCATATTGAGGTTAACAGAGAGATACAAACACATGTGAAATATATAATCACCAAAGACCTACGCAATACCAAGAGAAGACTACTCAACATTGTGTCATAACCTACATGGGAAAAGGATCCGAAGAGGAATAGATATATGTATATGTGTGAAAGAACCACATCTTGCACACCTAGAACAAACAAAACATTGTAATCAAGTTTGCTGTGACAAAAAATAAAAATTAAGTTAAAAATACCAACAAGAAGTAATGAGACATAAACTTAAAGGGCTTTTTCCTCGCACATTCCATTCTAATTTACAACCTAGAACACCACTTCCAGTAAGGCTCTGTTGCCCTATTAACCAGATTTGGTAAAGGAGAAATGCTGCCGCCTTGTGGCCAATTCCCGCAAGAGCAGCTTTTAACCCACAGCTAATGGTCACTTGCCATTCAAAATGACTCAAGGCTGTAAAGGACACCTGCCCTCAAAATTGTGCTGAGGTAGGGAATGGATAAAGAAAATTCAAAACAGGCAGAATTTTGAAGAAGTTACTATGAAGAGGCAAGTTTTACTCACTCTCTTTTTAAAGAAAGGAAAATGGATAAAAGCTCAACCTCAGGAAGTATTAGACTCATGCAATCTAATCTACAAAAAGTTTTCAACTCACACCAGTCGACTGATCATTGGAAAAAAGTCTACAAACAATAAACGCAGAAGAGGTTTTAGAGAACTGTGTACCCTCTAGCTGCTGGTGAGATGTAAAAGGGTTAAACGCTAATAATGAGAACAGAAAGGAGCTGCGTTTAAAAGGAAAAATTGAGGTACCATTCAATCCAGCAGGCGCACCAATGGGCCTCTCACCTGAGAAGACCAGAATGAAGAAGACCCGGGCTGCAAAATCTGCACTTCAGCCTTATTCACAATAGACAAGACAGTGAAGCAACCAAAATGTCCATCAACAGATGAAAGGATAAAGAAGAAGTGGTCCATGTACACAATGAATACTAGCCATGGAAAACAATGAAACACTGCTCTTTGAGGCACCATAGATGATCTTGGAGATAATCACAGAACATGAGGTAAGTCGGAAAGCAAAAGTCCTATATCCTATGATATCACTTATAGGCGTTATCTAATAACTGACACAAATGAACATATTTCCACAGAGAAAGTCAATCACAGACTTATTAAAAAAACTATGCTTATCTAAAAGGAAAGGTGGGGGGAATGGATAAATGAAGATTAGCGTTACCATGTGTATACAAATACATATTATATGCATATATCAAAGAGACCGACCATATAGCAAGGAAGGTTTACGGAACACTCTGTAATAATTTACACGGGAAGAGAATCTCTACATAAATAGGCATATAGGATATGTAGATGAACCAGAGTGTGTACACCTTGCACAAGCAACATTCTAACCATTACCCCAATTGAAAAAATTAAAACAACGAACTAGGAGTAATGAGACATAAACTTATGGGGGGTTTTCCTGGCACATTCCATTCAAATTTACAACCTAGGCAAACGACTTCCAGAACGGCTCTGCTGCCCTAGTACCCAGATTGGGGAATGGAGAAATGCTGCATCCTTGTGGCCGTTTCCCACAACAGCAGCTTTAAAGCAACTTCAAAAGGTCACTAAATATTCACCAATTGCAGTTCTGTAAATGACACCTGCCCTCCAAAAAATACTGAGGTCGAAAATCGACCAAAAATTCTAGGGTGCAACCTTTCAAAAAGAATATTTGAAGAGGTATATAATACTAACACTTTTTTTCTTTTTACTTTTAACAGAAAAGAAAAAGGCGTGGAAAAATGATGAATTGTAGGAATTTTTACAGACATGTAAACCCAAATTACAAAAGCCTGTCAGCTCACACCAGTCAGAATGCCCATCAACAAAAATGCTGCAAACAATAAATGCTGACGTGATTGTGGAGAAATGCGTACCCTCGATTATAAGGGGGACGTGGTAAGAGCCACTAATGAAAGCACAATTGAGGTGCCTTGAAAAGGTAAACGTTGAGCTACCATACCAGTCAATCAATCATACCCACTGCTGGGTCTATCACCTGAGAAAATGAAAATCAATAATCACAGGCTGGAAAAAAAAAAAATCACAGGCTGGCAATCCTGCACTCCAGCAATATTTACCATAGGCAACACTTGGAAGCAATGAAAATGTCCATCAACAGAGGAATGCAACAAGAAGAAGTGGTCCATGTACACAATGGAATATTAACCATGGAAAATATTGAAGCACTGCTCTTTGGGGCACCATACATGAGCCTGGAGATAATCAAAAAACATGAAGTAGGTCGGAAAGCAAAAGACCTATATCCTATATTATCACTTATGGCATTATCTAATAACTGACACAGATGAACATATTTCCAAAGAGAAAGACACTCACAGGCTTAGAAAACAAACTATGCTCATCGAAAAGGAAAGGAGGGGGGAAATTGAGAAATGAAGATAAGTGTTACTATACATATACAAATACATATTATATACATGTATCAAAAAGACCGAATATATAACAAGGGAGGTCGACAGAACATTAATACTTTACATGGGAAGAGCATCTGTACATTAATAGACATACATAATGTACAAATGAACCAGATTGTGTACACCTAGGACAAACAATATTCTAAACTTTACCCAGATTAAAAAAATTTTAAAAACCAAGAAGAAGTAATGAGACAAAAACATATGGGGATTTCTCCTGGCAAATTCCATTCTAATTTACAACCTAGGACAATGACTTCCAGAAAGGCTCTGCTGCCCTAGTTCCCAGATTGGGGAATGGAGAAATGCTACCTCCTTGTGGCCGTTTCCCAAAACAGCAGCTTTGAACCCACTGCAAAAGGTGACTAAATTTTCACCAACTTGCAGTTCTGTAAATGGCACGTGCCCTCCAGAAAATTTCTGGGGTCAAAAATCGACCAAAAACTTCAGGAGAGGGCAACCTTCGAAGAAGAGAATTTCAAGAGCTATATTGTACTCACGGTTTTTTCTTTTAAGAGAAAACAAAAAGGCATAGGAATATGATGAATTTTAAAAATTTTAATGATTTGCATACCCATATTACAAAAACCTATCAGCTCACAGCGGTCAGAATGGCCATTAGGAATAATGCTGGAAAAAATAAACGGTGAAGGGAGTGCGGAGAAATGCGTACCCTCGGTTGTAAGGTGGGGCATGTAAAGAGCCACTAATGAAAACACAATGTAGGTGCTTTGAAAAGGGAAACATTGAGCTACCAGTCAATCAATCACAATCACTTCTTGGCCTATCACCTGAGAAAATGAGAATCAAAAAGTCACAGGCTGGCAAACCTGTACGCCAGCAAGATTTACCATAGCCAGCACTTGGAAGCAATGAAAATATCCATCAACCGAGGAATGAACCAAGAAGAAGTGGTCCACGTACACAATGGAATATTACTCTAATAATAAATATAAATTAAATTTAAAACAAACAGAAGCAAGGAGACATCAACATTTCTGGGTTTATCCGGGCACATTGCACTCTAATTTATAACCGAAGAACACCACTGGCCGGTAGTTCTGTTTCCCTAGTACGAGCATGGGGAACGTAGAAAGGCTGCTGCTCTTTGGCCGATACCTGCAAAAGCAGGTTAAAAGCCTGAGCTAATGGTCACTTCATATGAACAAGTAGTGCAGGGCTGTAAATGAAACCTGCCCTCAAAATGCCTTGAGGGAGATAATGGCCAAAATATTTCAAATGGTGACACATACTTTAAGAAAACACTTTGAAGAAATAAGCTCTAATCACAGCTGGAAAAATAAAAAGGATATGTCTTAAAGCGCAATTTCAATGCATTATGAGACTCATGCAAATTCAACCACAAAGAGGTATCAGCTCACACCACTCAGAATAACCATCAGCAAAAACTGCAAAGAATAAATGCTGAAGGTGCTGGGAAGAAATACATACCCTCCACTTTAAGTGGGACGTAACCTGGAAAGAGCCACTAAGGTGAACAGAATAGAGGTGCCTTTAAAAGGTAAACATTGAGCTACCATATGATCCAGCAGACCTATTCCTGGACCTATAAACTAAGAAGACAGAATTGGAAGGACACAGGCACGCAAATCGGCATTGCATAGTGTTACAGTAACCAAGATATGGAAGTAACCAAAAAGTCCACCGACAGATGGGTGGACAAAGAACAACTTCTACCTGTACAGATGGAATATGATCTAGTGAAAAAATGAAACAATGCCATTTGCAGCACTATAGATGAGTCTAGAAGTAATCACGCAACTTGGAGTAAGTGAAAAAGCAAAAGACACATATCCTATCATATCACATATAGGGGTTACCTAAAAAATGATACAAACAAAGATATTTCCACAGAGAAACACTATCAAAGAATCAATAAAAAAACTTATGGTTCACCAAATAGTAAGGTGTGAGGATTGGATACATGACCATATTGAGGTTAACAGAGAGATACAAACACATGTGAAATATATAATCACCAAAGACCTACGCAATACCAAGAGAAGACTACTCAACATTGTGTCATAACCTACATGGGAAAAGGATCCGAAGAGGAATAGATATATGTATATGTGTGAAAGAACCACATCTTGCACACCTAGAACAAACAAAACATTGTAATCAAGTTTGCTGTGACAAAAAATAAAAATTAAGTTAAAAATACCAACAAGAAGTAATGAGACATAAACTTAAAGGGCTTTTTCCTCGCACATTCCATTCTAATTTACAACCTAGAACACCACTTCCAGTAAGGCTCTGTTGCCCTATTAACCAGATTTGGTAAAGGAGAAATGCTGCCGCCTTGTGGCCAATTCCCGCAAGAGCAGCTTTTAACCCACAGCTAATGGTCACTTGCCATTCAAAATGACTCAAGGCTGTAAAGGACACCTGCCCTCAAAATTGTGCTGAGGTAGGGAATGGATAAAGAAAATTCAAAACAGGCAGAATTTTGAAGAAGTTACTATGAAGAGGCAAGTTTTACTCACTCTCTTTTTAAAGAAAGGAAAATGGATAAAAGCTCAACCTCAGGAAGTATTAGACTCATGCAATCTAATCTACAAAAAGTTTTCAACTCACACCAGTCGACTGATCATTGGAAAAAAGTCTACAAACAATAAACGCAGAAGAGGTTTTAGAGAACTGTGTACCCTCTAGCTGCTGGTGAGATGTAAAAGGGTTAAACGCTAATAATGAGAACAGAAAGGAGCTGCGTTTAAAAGGAAAAATTGAGGTACCATTCAATCCAGCAGGCGCACCAATGGGCCTCTCAGCTGAGAAGACCAGAATGAAGAAGACCCGGGCTGCAAAAGCTGCACTTCAGCCTTATTCACAATAGACAAGACAGTGAAGCAACCAAAATGTCCATCAACAGATGAAAGGATAAAGAAGAAGTGGTCCATGTACACAATGAATACTAGCCATGGAAAACAATGAAACACTGCTCTTTGAGGCACCATAGATGATCTTGGAGATAATCACAGAACATGAGGTAAGTCGGAAAGCAAAAGTCCTATATCCTATGATATCACTTATAGGCGTTATCTAATAACTGACACAAATGAACATATTTCCACAGAGAAAGTCAATCACAGACTTATTAAAAAAACTATGCTTATCTAAAAGGAAAGGTGGGGGGAATGGATAAATGAAGATTAGCGTTACCATGTGTATACAAATACATATTATATGCATATATCAAAGAGACCGACCATATAGCAAGGAAGGTTTACGGAACACTCTGTAATAATTTACACGGGAAGAGAATCTCTACATAAATAGGCATATAGGATATGTAGATGAACCAGAGTGTGTACACCTTGCACAAGCAACATTCTAACCATTACCCCAATTGAAAAAATTAAAACAACGAACTAGGAGTAATGAGACATAAACTTATGGGGGGTTTTCCTGGCACATTCCATTCAAATTTACAACCTAGGCAAACGACTTCCAGAACGGCTCTGCTGCCCTAGTACCCAGATTGGGGAATGGAGAAATGCTGCATCCTTGTGGCCGTTTCCCACAACAGCAGCTTTAAAGCAACTTCAAAAGGTCACTAAATATTCACCAATTGCAGTTCTGTAAATGACACCTGCCCTCCAAAAAATACTGAGGTCGAAAATCGACCAAAAATTCTAGGGTGCAACCTTTCAAAAAGAATATTTGAAGAGGTATATAATACTAACACTTTTTTTCTTTTTACTTTTAACAGAAAAGAAAAAGGCGTGGAAAAATGATGAATTGTAGGAATTTTTACAGACATGTAAACCCAAATTACAAAAGCCTGTCAGCTCACACCAGTCAGAATGCCCATCAACAAAAATGCTGCAAACAATAAATGCTGACGTGATTGTGGAGAAATGCGTACCCTCGATTATAAGGGGGACGTGGTAAGAGCCACTAATGAAAGCACAATTGAGGTGCCTTGAAAAGGTAAACGTTGAGCTACCATACCAGTCAATCAATCATACCCACTGCTGGGTCTATCACCTGAGAAAATGAAAATCAATAATCACAGGCTGGAAAAAAAAAAAAATCACAGGCTGGCAATCCTGCACTCCAGCAATATTTACCATAGGCAACACTTGGAAGCAATGAAAATGTCCATCAACAGAGGAATGCAACAAGAAGAAGTGGTCCATGTACACAATGGAATATTAACCATGGAAAATATTGAAGCACTGCTCTTTGGGGCACCATACATGAGCCTGGAGATAATCAAAAAACATGAAGTAGGTCGGAAAGCAAAAGACCTATATCCTATATTATCACTTATGGCATTATCTAATAACTGACACAGATGAACATATTTCCAAAGAGAAAGACACTCACAGGCTTAGAAAACAAACTATGCTCATCGAAAAGGAAAGGAGGGGGGAAATTGAGAAATGAAGATAAGTGTTACTATACATATACAAATACATATTATATACATGTATCAAAAAGACCGAATATATAACAAGGGAGGTCGACAGAACACTAATACTTTACATGGGAAGAGCATCTGTACATTAATAGACATACATAATGTACAAATGAACCAGATTGTGTACACCTAGGACAAACAATATTCTAAACTTTACCCAGATTAAAAAAATTTTAAAAACCAAGAAGAAGTAATGAGACAAAAACATATGGGGATTTCTCCTGGCAAATTCCATTCTAATTTACAACCTAGGACAATGACTTCCAGAAAGGCTCTGCTGCCCTAGTTCCCAGATTGGGGAATGGAGAAATGCTACCTCCTTGTGGCCGTTTCCCAAAACAGCAGCTTTGAACCCACTGCAAAAGGTGACTAAATTTTCACCAACTTGCAGTTCTGTAAATGGCACGTGCCCTCCAGAAAATTTCTGGGGTCAAAAATCGACCAAAAACTTCAGGAGAGGGCAACCTTCGAAGAAGAGAATTTCAAGAGCTATATTGTACTCACGGTTTTTTCTTTTAAGAGAAAACAAAAAGGCATAGGAATATGATGAATTTTAAAAATTTTAATGATTTGCATACCCATATTACAAAAACCTATCAGCTCACAGCGGTCAGAATGGCCATTAGGAATAATGCTGGAAAAAATAAACGGTGAAGGGAGTGCGGAGAAATGCGTACCCTCGGTTGTAAGGTGGGGCATGTAAAGAGCCACTAATGAAAACACAATGTAGGTGCTTTGAAAAGGGAAACATTGAGCTACCAGTCAATCAATCACAATCACTTCTTGGCCTATCACCTGAGAAAATGAGAATCAAAAAGTCACAGGCTGGCAAACCTGTACGCCAGCAAGATTTACCATAGCCAGCACTTGGAAGCAATGAAAATATCCATCAACCGAGGAATGAACCAAGAAGAAGTGGTCCACGTACACAATGGAATATTACTCTAATAATAAATATAAATTAAATTTAAAACAAACAGAAGCAAGGAGACATCAACATTTCTGGGTTTATCCGGGCACATTGCACTCTAATTTATAACCGAAGAACACCACTGGCCGGTAGTTCTGTTTCCCTAGTACGAGCATGGGGAACGTAGAAAGGCTGCTGCTCTTTGGCCGATACCTGCAAAAGCAGGTTAAAAGCCTGAGCTAATGGTCACTTCATATGAACAAGTAGTGCAGGGCTGTAAATGAAACCTGCCCTCAAAATGCCTTGAGGGAGATAATGGCCAAAATATTTCAAATGGTGACACATACTTTAAGAAAACACTTTGAAGAAATAAGCTCTAATCACAGCTGGAAAAATAAAAAGGATATGTCTTAAAGCGCAATTTCAATGCATTATGAGACTCATGCAAATT
>NW_028124924.1:0-112743 GCF_965194825.1 Balaenoptera physalus
AATTGCAGTGCCCTGAAGCTCCATTTTACAACTCGCTTTTTTGGGAGGTGGCCGCAAAAGCGCAGGATGGCTTCAGGCCCTGTTCTGGTTCCGGTGGGCAGGCTGAGCCTGTGGTTAATTCTTCTTCCTGATGGGAAAATAGAGTGACCTGTGCCTGTCCCAACACCAAGAGCTAGTCTCTCATTGGTTCCCCGTCTTCCCGTTCATCCTCAGGACAAATTGCAACCTGTACGGAACAGGAGGTTAAAGATGCTGATGCTCCAAGTAGGGAGATTGCTACTAAAGTGGCTGGAATGGCGAACCCGAGCACAAGGAGATGAGAAATGAGGTGCATTTTAGAAACCTTTCCCCAACACACGGTGTACCATCTTCTTGGTTTCTCATGCATGTTTTCGATGTAGGAAGATGCCCTTGAACCTGGAGATTTGGGACCCATGCGATGGGTAGCACGCAGTATTACTTTAAAGGGTCTGCGTTTGCTCACCCAACCTCACCAAACCTCTCAGCCCCAAGAGTGTCCACCCTTATGTCTCATCCAGCTGTGGGTCTAGATATGGTCAATCCAGGTTGCATCACAGCCACTGAACGAATTGTGTAAGAATTTCTCTCTCTTTCACTGTCTTTGTTTCATGGGTTTTTAAAAGAAATTTATTTTTATAATGGGGTTTAGCTGCTTTTCACGGCTGTGTTTATGCCGCTTTACACCCACTTGACACACTAACAGAGAGATATCAATACATAGGTTTTAAGATTATTACTAGTCAGATATATTCTTGTGCGGTGAATCGGGCGTGTTGAGTCCAGTTCTCTGAGCAAGGAGTAGGTCTTGTCTATTACATATTGGGTTTATGGAACGGTATCTGAGCTAATTTGAAACTCTTGCTTTATGTATCACCCCACCTCGCTTTCCCGTTAAGCAGCCATAGTGTGTTTTCTGCATGTGTGACTCTGTTCTGTTTTGTAACTCAGTTCAAGTGTAACAGTTTTTACATTCCCTCTATAAGTGACACCTTATGAGAAGTGTCCTTTTCTGTGTGACTTATTTCACTTAGAATCGTCGTACCTAAATCCACTCATCATGCTGCTACTAGCCTTATGACATTGATTTCATGGCTGAGTGGTATGCCATTGTACATAAGGACCTCAAATTTTTTATCCATTTTTCGCTTTCCTGGGATATTTAAGGTGGAATGAAGTGGAGGTCCTTGTCAACAGAGCAGCCCTAAACTTTGGGGTGCTTGTGTCTTGCTGATTTTTAATTTTCCCACTTTATACCCCCATGCGTGGAAGTGCCCTATGCTCTCTAAGCTGTGTTTTTTAGATGTTTCAGGACACACCGTACACTTCTCCAGAGTGGCTGTTGGCAATTTACATCCCGCCCATCAGTGTAGCAAGGCTCCCATTTCTCCATGGCCTGTCCTGCATTTCTGGTTTTGACACTTTTTTCAGCATGGCCCTTTTGACTGATGGGAAGCGAGACTTCTTTGTAGCGCTGATTGGCCTTTTCATGTTGCTTGGTTGGCCAAAAAGGGCGTATGCGTTTTTTCCTGAATATATTCAGGAAAAAACGCATACGCCCTTTTTGGCCAAGGGCATCATTGTCAACGTTTTGGCGCTTTTCATGTGCTTTAAAGGCGATTCGAATCTACCTCCTGAAATCTGTTTCCTGCAATTCTGCCTTGATTTCAATTCCTCGTCTTTGCCTTCCCTCAATATATTTGTGGACGAGAGTTATCATTTATAACTCTGTAGGATTGTGAATTGCAGTGCCCTGAAGCTCCATTTTACAAGTCGCTTTTTTGGGAGCTGGCCGCAAAAGCGCAGGATGGCTTCAGGCCCTGTTCTGGTTCCGGGGGGCAGGCTGAGCCTGTGGTTAATTCTTCTTCCTGATGGGAAAATAGAGTGACCTGCGCCTGTCCCAACACCAAGAGCTAGTCTCTCATTGGTTCCCTGTCTTCCCGTTCATCCTCAGGACAAATTGCAACCTGTACGGAACAGGAGGTTAAAGATGCTGATGCTCCAAGTAGGGAGATTGCTACTAAAGTGGCTGGAATGGCGAACCCGAGCACAAGGAGATGAGAAATGAGGTGCATTTTAGAAACCTTTCCCCAACACACGGTGTACCATCTTCTTGGTTTCTCATGCATGTTTTCGATGTAGGAAGATGCCCTTGAACCTGGAGATTTGGGACCCATGCGATGGGTAGCACACAGTATTACTTTAAAGGGTCTGCGTTTGCTCACCCAACCTCACCAAACCTCTCAGCCCCAAGAGTGTCCACCCTTATGTCTCATCCAGCTGTGGGTCTAGATATGGTCAATCCAGGTTGCATCACAGCCCCTGAACGAATTGTGTAAGAATTTCTCTCTCTTTCACTGTCTTTGTTTCATGGGTTTTTAAAAGAAATTTATTTTTATAATGGGGTTTAGCTGCTTTTCACGGCTATGTTTATGCCACTTTACACCCACTTGACACACTAACAGAGAGATATCAATACATAGGTTTTAAGATTATTACTAGTCAGATATATTCTTGTGCGGTGAATCGGGCGTGTTGAGTCCAGTTCTCTGAGCAAGGAGTAGGTCTTGTCTATTACATATTGGGTTTATGGAACGGTATCTGAGCTAATTTGAAACTCTTGCTTTATGTATCACCCCACCTCGCTTTCCCGTTAAGCAGCCATAGTGTGTTTTCTGCATGTGTGACTCTGTTCTGTTTTGTAACTCAGTTCAAGTGTAACGGTTTTTACATTCCCTCTATAAGTGACACCTTATGAGAAGTGTCCTTTTCTGTGTGACTTATTTCACTTAGAATCGTCGTACCTAAATCCACTCATCATGCTGCTACTAGCCTTATGACATTGATTTCATGGCTGAGTGGTATGCCATTGTACATAAGGACCTCAAATTTTTTATCCATTTTTCGCTTTCCTGGGATATTTAAGGTGGAATGAAGTGGAGGTCCTTGTCAACAGAGCAGCCCTAAACTTTGGGGTGCTTGTGTCTTGCTGATTTTTAATTTTCCCACTTTATACCCCCATGCGTGGAAGTGCCCTATGCTCTCTAAGCTGTGTTTTTTAGATGTTTCAGGACACACCGTACACTTCTCCAGAGTGGCTGTTGGCAATTTACATCCTGCCCATCAGTGTAGCAAGGCTCCCATTTCTCCATGGCCTGTCCTGCATTTCTGGTTTTGACACTTTTTTCAGCATGGCCCTTTTGACTGATGGGAAGCGAGACTTCTTTGTAGCGCTGATTGGCCTTTCCAGGTTGCTTGGTTGGCCAAAAAGGGCGTATGCGTTTTTTCCTGAATATATTCAGGAAAAAACGCATACGCCCTTTTTGGCCACGGGCATCATTGTCAACGTTTTGGCGCTTTTCATGTGCTTTAAAGGCGATTCGAATCTACCTCCTGAAATCTGTTTCCTGCAATTCTGCCTTGATTTCAATTACTCGTCTTTGCCTTCCCTCAATATATTTGTGGACGAGAGTTATCATTTATAACTCTGTAGGATTGTGAATTGCAGTGCCCTGAAGCTCCATTTTACAACTCGCTTTTTTGGGAGGTGGCCGCAAAAGCGCAGGATGGCTTCAGGCCGTGTTCTGGTTCCGGGGGGCAGGCTGAGCCTGTGGTTAATTCTTCTTCCTGATGGGAAAATAGAGTGACCTGTGCCTGTCCCAACACCAAGAGCTAGTCTCTCATTGGTTCCCCGTCTTCCCGTTCATCCTCAGGACAAATTGCAACCTGTACGGAACAGGAGGTTAAAGATGCTGATGCTCCAAGTAGGGAGATTGCTACTAAAGTGGCTGGAATGGCGAACCCGAGCACAAGGAGATGAGAAATGAGGTGCATTTTAGAAACCTTTCCCCAACACAAGGTGTACCATCTTCTTGGTTTCTCATGCATGTTTTCGATGTAGGAAGATGCCCTTGGACCTGGAGATTTGGGACCCATGCGATGGGTAGCACGCAGTATTACTTTAAAGGGTCTGCGTTTGCTCACCCAACCTCACCAAACCTCTCAGCCCCAAGAGTGTCCACCCTTATGTCTCATCCAGCTGTGGGTCTAGATATGGTCAATCGAGGTTGCATCACAGCCCCTGAACGAATTGTGTAAGAATTTCTCTCTCTTTCACTGTCTTTGTTTAATGGGTTTTTAAAAGAAATTTATTTTTATAATGGGGTTTAGCTGCTTTTCACGGCTGTGTTTATGCCGCTTTACACCCACTTGACACACTAACAGAGAGATATCAATACATAAGTTTTAAGATTATTACTAGTCAGATATATTCTTGTGCGGTGAATCGGGCGTGTTGAGTCCAGTTCTCTGAGCAAGGAGTAGGTCTTGTCTATTACATATTGGGTTTATGGAACGGTATCTGAGCTAATTTGAAACTCTTGCTTTATGTATCACCCCACCTCGCTTTCCCGTTAAGCAGCCATAGTGTGTTTTCTGCATGTGTGACTCTGTTCTGTTTTGTAACTCAGTTCAAGTGTAACGGTTTTTACATTCCCTCTATAAGTGACACCTTATGAGAAGTGTCCTTTTCTGTGTGACTTATTTCACTTAGAATCGTCGTACCTAAATCCACTCATCATGCTGCTACTAGCCTTATGACATTGATTTCATGGCTGAGTGGTATGCCATTGTACATAAGGACCTCAAATTTTTTATCCATTTTTCGCTTTCCTGGGATATTTAAGGTGGAATGAAGTGGAGGTCCTTGTCAACAGAGCAGCCCTAAACTTTGGGGTGCTTGTGTCTTGCTGATTTTTAATTTTCCCACTCTATACCCCCATGCGTGGAAGTGCCCTATGCTCTCTAAGCTGTGTTTTTTAGATGTTTCAGGACACACCGTACACTTCTCCAGAGTGGCTGTTGGCAATTTACATCCCGCCCATCAGTGTAGCAAGGCTCCCATTTCTCCATGGCCTGTCCTGCATTTCTGGTTTTGACACTTTTTTCAGCATGGCCCTTTTGACTGATGGGAAGCGAGACTTCTTTGTAGCGCTGATTGGCCTTTCCAGGTTGCTTGGTTGGCCAAAAAGGGCGTATGCGTTTTTTCCTGAATATATTCAGGAAAAAACGCATACGCCCTTTTTGGCCAAGGGCATCATTGTCAACGTTTTGGCGCTTTTCATGTGCTTTAAAGGCAATTCGAATCTACCTCCTGAAATCTGTTTCCTGCAATTCTGCCTTGATTTCAATTCCTCGTCTTTTCCTTCCCTCAATATATTTGTGGACGAGAGTTATCATTTATAACTCTGTAGAATTGTGAATTGCAGTGCCCTGAAGCTCCATTTTACAACTCGCTTTTTTGGGAGGTGGCCGCAAAAGCGCAGGATGGCTTCAGGCCCTGTTCTGGTTCCGGGGGGCAGGCTGAGCCTGTGGTTAATTCTTCTTCCTGATGGGAAAATAGAGTGACCTGTGCCTGTCCCAACACCAAGAGCTAGTCTCTCATTGGTTCCCCGTCTTCCCGTTCATCCTCAGGACAAATTGCAACCTGTACGGAACAGGAGGTTAAAGATGCTGATGCTCCAAGTAGGGAGATTGCTACTAAAGTGGCTGGAATGGCGAACCCGAGCACAAGGAGATGAGAAATGAGGTGCATTTTAGAAACCTTTCCCCAACACACGGTGTACCATCTTCTTGGTTTCTCATGCATGTTTTCGATGTAGGAAGATGCCCTTGAACCTGGAGATTTGGGACCCATGCGATGGGTAGCACGCAGTATTACTTTAAAGGGTCTGCCTTTGCTCACCCAACCTCACCAAACCTCTCAGCCCCAAGAGTGTCCACCCTTATGTCTCATCCAGCTGTGGGTCTAGATATGGTCAATCCAGGTTGCATCACAGCCCCTGAACGAATTGTGTAAGAATTTCTCTCTCTTTCACTGTCTTTGTTTCATGGGTTTTTAAAAGAAATTTATTTTTATAATGGGGTTTAGCTGCTTTTCACGGCTGTGTTTATGCCGCTTTACACCCACTTGACACACTAACAGAGAGATATCAATACATAGGTTTTAAGATTATTACTAGTCAGATATATTCTTGTGCGGTGAATCGGGCGTGTTGAGTCCAGTTCTCTGAGCAAGGAGTAGGTCTTGTCTATTACATATTGGGTTTATGGAACGGTATCTGAGCTAATTTGAAACTCTTGCTTTATGTATCACCCCACCTCGCTTTCCCGTTAAGCAGCCATAGTGTGTTTTCTGCATGTGTGACTCTGTTCTGTTTTGTAACTCAGTTCAAGTGTAACGGTTTTTACATTCCCTCTATAAGTGACACCTTATGAGAAGTGTCCTTTTCTGTGTGACTTATTTCACTTAGAATCGTCGTACCTAAATCCACTCATCATGCTGCTACTAGCCTTATGACATTGATTTCATGGCTGAGTGGTATGCCATTGTACATAAGGCCCTCAAATTTTTTATCCGTTTTTCGCTTTCCTGGTATATTTAAGGTGGAATGAAGTGGAGGTCCTTGTCAACAGAGCAGCCCTAAACTTTGGGGTGCTTGTGTCTTGCTGATTTTTAATTTTCCCACTTTATACCCCCATGCGTGGAAGTGCCCTATGCTCTCTAAGCTGTGTTTTTTAGATGTTTCAGGACACACCGTACACTTCTCCAGAGTGGCTGTTGGCAATTTACATCCCGCCCATCAGTGTAGCAAGGCTCCCATTTCTCCATGGCCTGTCCTGCATTTCTGGTTTTGACACTTTTTTCAGCATGGCCCTTTTGACTGATGGGAAGCGAGACTTCTTTGTAGCGCTGATTGGCCTTTCCAGGTTGCTTGGTTGGCCAAAAAGGGCGTATGCGTTTTTTCCTGAATATATTCAGGAAAAAACGCATACGCCCTTTTTGGCCAAGGGCATCATTGTCAACGTTTTGGCGCTTTTCATGTGCTTTAAAGGCGATTCGAATCTACCTCCTGAAATCTGTTTCCTGCAATTCTGCCTTGATTTCAATTCCTCGTCTTTGCCTTCCCTCAATATATTTGTGGACGAGAGTTATCATTTATAACTCTGTAGGATTGTGAATTGCAGTGCCCTGAAGCTCCATTTTACAAGTCGCTTTTTTGGGAGCTGGCCGCAAAAGCGCAAGATGGCTTCAGGCCCTGTTCTGGTTCCGGGGGGCAGGCTGAGCCTGTGGTTAATTCTTCTTCCTGATGGGAAAATAGAGTGACCTGTGCCTGTCCCAACACCAAGAGCTAGTCTCTCATTGGTTCCCCGTCTTCCCGTTCATCCTCAGGACAAATTGCAACCTGTACGGAACAGGAGGTTAAAGATGCTGATGCTCCAAGTAGGGAGATTGCTACTAAAGTGGCTGGAATGGCGAACCCGAGCACAAGGAGATGAGAAATGAGGTGCATTTTAGAAACCTTTCCCCAACACACGGTGTACCATCTTCTTGGTTTCTCATGCATGTTTTCGATGTAGGAAGATGCCCTTGAACCTGGAGATTTGGGACCCATGCGATGGGTAGCACACAGTATTACTTTAAAGGGTCTGCGTTTGCTCACCCAACCTCACCAAACCTCTCAGCCCCAAGAGTGTCCACCCTTATGTCTCATCCAGCTGTGGGTCTAGATATGGTCAATCCAGGTTGCATCACAGCCCCTGAACGAATTGTGTAAGAATTTCTCTCTCTTTCACTGTCTTTGTTTCATGGGTTTTTAAAAGAAATTTATTTTTATAATGGGGTTTAGCTGCTTTTCACGGCTATGTTTATGCCGCTTTACACCCACTTGACACACTAACAGAGAGATATCAATACATAGGTTTTAAGATTATTACTAGTCAGATATATTCTTGTGCGGTGAATCGGGCGTGTTGAGTCCAGTTCTCTGAGCAAGGAGTAGGTCTTGTCTATTACATATTGGGTTTATGGAACGGTATCTGAGCTAATTTGAAACTCTTGCTTTATGTATCACCCCACCTCGCTTTCCCGTTAAGCAGCCATAGTGTGTTTTCTGCATGTGTGACTCTGTTCTGTTTTGTAACTCAGTTCAAGTGTAACGGTTTTTACATTCCCTCTATAAGTGACACCTTATGAGAAGTGTCCTTGTCTGTGTGACTTATTTCACTTAGAATCGTCGTACCTAAATCCACTCATCATGCTGCTACTAGCCTTATGACATTGATTTCATGGCTGAGTGGTATGCCATTGTACATAAGGACCTCAAATTTTTTATCCATTTTTCGCTTTCCTGGGATATTTAAGGTGGAATGAAGTGGAGGTCCTTGTCAACAGAGCAGCCCTAAACTTTGGGGTGCTTGTGTCTTGCTGATTTTTAATTTTCCCACTTTATACCCCCATGCGTGGAAGTGCCCTATGCTCTCTAAGCTGTGTTTTTTAGATGTTTCAGGACACACCGTACACTTCTCCAGAGTGGCTGTTGGCAATTTACATCCCGCCCATCAGTGTAGCAAGGCTCCCATTTCTCCATGGCCTGTCCTGCATTTCTGGTTTTGACACTTTTTTCAGCATGGCCCTTTTGACTGATGGGAAGCGAGACTTCTTTGTAGCGCTGATTGGCCTTTCCAGGTTGCTTGGTTGGCCAAAAAGGGCGTATGCGTTTTTTCCTGAATATATTCAGGAAAAAACGCATACGCCCTTTTTGGCCAAGGGCATCATTGTCAACGTTTTGGCGCTTTTCATGTGCTTTAAAGGCAATTCGAATCTACCTCCTGAAATCTGTTTCCTGCAATTCTGCCTTGATTTCAATTCCTCGTCTTTGCCTTCCCTCAATATATTTGTGGACGAGAGTTATCATTTATAACTGTGTAGGATTGTGAATTGCAGTGCCCTGAAGCTCCATTTTACAACTAGCTTTTCTGGGAGGTGGCCGCAAAAGCGCAGGATGGCTTCAGGCCCTGTTCTGGTTCGGGGGGCAGGCTGAGCCTGTGGTTAATTCTTCTTCCTGATGGGAAAATAGAGTGACCTGTGCCTGTCCCAACACCAAGAGCTAGTCTCTCATTGGTTCCCCGTCTTCCCGTTCATCCTCAGGACAAATTGCAACCTGTACGGAACAGGAGGTTAAAGATGCTGATGCTCCAAGTAGGGAGATTGCTACTAAAGTGGCTGGAATGGCGAACCCGAGCACAAGGAGATGAGAAATGAGGTGCATTTTAGAAACCTTTCCCCAACACACGGTGTACCATCTTCTTGGTTTCTCATGCATGTTTTCGATGTAGGAAGATGCCCTTGAACCTGGAGATTTGGGACCCATGCGATGGGTAGCACGCAGTATTACTTTAAAGGGTCTGCGTTTGCTCACCCAACCTCACCAAACCTCTCAGCCCCAAGAGTGTCCACCCTTATGTCTCATCCAGCTGTGGGTCTAGATATGGTCAATCCAGGTTGCATCACAGCCCCTGAACGAATTGTGTAAGAATTTCTCTCTCTTTCACTGTCTTTGTTTCATGGGTTTTTAAAAGAAATTTATTTTTATAATGGGGTTTAGCTGCTTTTCACGGCTGTGTTTATGCCGCTTTACACCCACTTGACACACTAACAGAGAGATATCAATACATAGGTTTTAAGATTATTACTAGTCAGATATATTCTTGTGCGGTGAATCGGGCGTGTTGAGTCCAGTTCTCTGAGCAAGGAGTAGGTCTTGTCTATTACATATTGGGTTTATGGAACGGTATCTGAGCTAATTTGAAACTCTTGCTTTATGTATCACCCCACCTCGCTTTCCCGTTAAGCAGCCATAGTGTGTTTTCTGCATGTGTGACTCTGTTCTGTTTTGTAACTCAGTTCAAGTGTAACGGTTTTTACATTCCCTCTATAAGTGACACCTTATGAGAAGTGTCCTTTTCTGTGTGACTTATTTCACTTAGAATCGTCGTACCTAAATCCACTCATCATGCTGCTACTAGCCTTATGACATTGATTTCATGGCTGAGTGGTATGCCATTGTACATAAGGACCTCAAATTTTTTATCCATTTTTCGCTTTCCTGGGATATTTAAGGTGGAATGAAGTGGAGGTCCTTGTCAACAGAGCAGCCCTAAACTTTGGGGTGCTTGTGTCTTGCTGATTTTTAATTTTCCCACTTTATACCCCCATGCGTGGAAGTGCCCTATGCTCTCTAAGCTGTGTTTTTTAGATGTTTCAGGACACACCGTACACTTCTCCAGAGTGGCTGTTGGCAATTTACATCCCGCCCATCAGTGTAGCAAGGCTCCCATTTCTCCATGGCCTGTCCTGCATTTCTGGTTTTGACACTTTTTTCAGCATGGCCCTTTTGACTGATGGGAAGCGAGACTTCTTTGTACCGCTGATTGGCCTTTCCAGGTTGCTTGGTTGGCCAAAAAGGGCGTATGCGTTTTTTCCTGAATATATTCAGGAAAAAACGCATACGCCCTTTTTGGCCAAGGGCATCATTGTCAACGTTTTGGCGCTTTTCATGTGCTTTAAAGGCGATTCGAATCTACCTCCTGAAATCTGTTTCCTGCAATTCTGCCTTGATTTCAATTCCTCGTCTTTGCCTTCCCTCAATATATTTGTGGACGAGAGTTATCATTTATAACTCTGTAGGATTGTGAATTGCAGTGCCCTGAAGCTCCATTTTACAACTCGCTTTTTTGGGAGGTGGCCGCAAAAGCACAGGATGGCTTCAGGCCCTGTTCTGGTTCCGGGGGGCAGGCTGAGCCTGTGGTTAATTCTTCTTCCTGATGGGAAAATAGAGTGACCTGTGCCTGTCCCAACACCAAGAGCTAGTCTCTCATTGGTTCCCCGTCTTCCCGTTCATCCTCAGGACAAATTGCAACCTGTACGGAACAGGAGGTTAAAGATGCTGATGCTCCAAGTAGGGAGATTGCTACTAAAGTGGCTGGAATGGCGAACCCGAGCACAAGGAGATGAGAAATGAGGTGCATTTTAGAAACCTTTCCCCAACACACGGTGTACCATCATCTTGGTTTCTCATGCATGTTTTCGATGTAGGAAGATGCCCTTGAACCTGGAGATTTGGGACCCATGCGATGGGTAGCACACAGTATTACTTTAAAGGGTCTGCGTTTGCTCACCCAACCTCACCAAACCTCTCAGCCCCAAGAGTGTCCACCCTTATGTCTCATCCAGCTGTGGGTCTACATATGGTCAATCCAGGTTGCATCACAGCCCCTGAACGAATTGTGTAAGAATTTCTCTCTCTTTCACTGTCTTTGTTTCATGGGTTTTTAAAAGAAATTTATTTTTATAATGGGGTTTAGCTGCTTTTCACGGCTATGTTTATGCCGCTTTACACCCACTTGACACACTAACAGAGAGATATCAATACATAGGTTTTAAGATTATTACTAGTCAGATATATTCTTGTGCGGTGAATCGGGCGTGTTGAGTCCAGTTCTCTGAGCAAGGAGTAGGTCTTGTCTATTACATATTGGGTTTATGGAACGGTATCTGAGCTAATTTGAAACTCTTGCTTTATGTATCACCCCACCTCGCTTTCCCGTTAAGCAGCCATAGTGTGTTTTCTGCATGTGTGACTCTGTTCTGTTTTGTAACTCAGTTCAAGTGTAACGGTTTTTACATTCCCTCTATAAGTGACACCTTATGAGAAGTGTCCTTTTCTGTGTGACTTATTTCACTTAGAATCGTCGTACCTAAATCCACTCATCATGCTGCTACTAGCCTTATGACATTGATTTCATGGCTGAGTGGTATGCCATTGTACATAAGGACCTCAAATTTTTTATCCATTTTTCGCTTTCCTGGGATATTTAAGGTGGAATGAAGTGGAGGTCCTTGTCAACAGAGCATCCCTAAACTTTGGGGTGCTTGTGTCTTGCTGATTTTTAATTTTCCCACTTTATACCCCCATGCGTGGAAGTGCCCTATGCTCTCTAAGCTGTGTTTTTTAGATGTTTCAGGACACACCGTACACTTCTCCAGAGTGGCTGTTGGCAATTTACATCCCGCCCATCAGTGTAGCAAGGCTCCCATTTCTCCATGGCCTGTCCTGCATTTCTGGTTTTGACACTTTTTTCAGCATGGCCCTTTTGACTGATGGGAAGCGAGACTTCTTTGTAGCGCTGATTGGCCTTTCCAGGTTGCTTGGTTGGCCAAAAAGGGCGTATGCGTTTTTTCCTGAATATATTCAGGAAAAAACGCATACGCCCTTTTTGGCCAAGGGCATCATTGTCAACGTTTTGGCGCTTTTCATGTGCTTTAAAGGCGATTCGAATCTACCTCCTGAAATCTGTTTCCTGCAATTCTGCCTTGATTTCAATTCCTCGTCTTTGCCTTCCCTCAATATATTTGTGGACGAGAGTTATCATTTATAACTCTGTAGGATTGTGAATTGCAGTGCCCTGAAGCTCCATTTTACAACTCGCTTTTTTGGGAGGTGGCCGCAAAAGCGCAGGATGGCTTCAGGCCCTGTTCTGGTTCCGGGGGGCAGGCTGAGCCTGTGGTTAATTCTTCTTCCTGATGGGAAAATAGAGTGACCTGTGCCTGTCCCAACACCAAGAGCTAGTCTCTCATTGGTTCCCCGTCTTCCCGTTCATCCTCAGGACAAATTGCAACCTGTACGGAACAGGAGGTTAAAGATGCTGATGCTCCAAGTAGGGAGATTGCTACTAAAGTGGCTGGAATGGCGAACCCGAGCACAAGGAGATGAGAAATGAGGTGCATTTTAGAAACCTTTCCCCAACACACGGTGTACCATCTTCTTGGTTTCTCATGCATGTTTTCGATGTAGGAAGATGCCCTTGAACCTGGAGATTTGGGACCCATGCGATGGGTAGCACGCAGTATTACTTTAAAGGGTCTGCGTTTGCTCACCCAACCTCACCAAACCTCTCAGCCCCAAGAGTGTCCACCCTTATGTCTCATCCAGCTGTGGGTCTACATATGGTCAATCCAGGTTGCATCACAGCCCCTGAACGAATTGTGTAAGAATTTCTCTCTCTTTCACTGTCTTTGTTTCATGGGTTTTTAAAAGAAATTTATTTTTATAATGGGGTTTAGCTGCTTTTCACGGCTGTGTTTATGCCGCTTTACACCCACTTGACACACTAACAGAGAGATATCAATACATAAGTTTTAAGATTATTACTAGTCAGATATATTCTTGTGCGGTGAATCGGGCGTGTTGAGTCCAGTTCTCTGAGCAAGGAGTAGGTCTTGTCTATTACATATTGGGTTTATGGAACGGTATCTGAGCTAATTTGAAACTCTTGCTTTATGTATCACCCCACCTCGCTTTCCCGTTAAGCAGCCATAGTGTGTTTTCTGCATGTGTGACTCTGTTCTGTTTTGTAACTCAGTTCAAGTGTAACGGTTTTTACATTCCCTCTATAAGTGACACCTTATGAGAAGTGTCCTTTTCTGTGTGACTTATTTCACGTAGAATCGTCGTACCTAAATCCACTCATCATGCTGCTACTAGCCTTATGACATTGATTTCATGGCTGAGTGGTATGCCATTGTACATAAGGCCCTCAAATTTTTTATCCATTTTTCGCTTTCCTGGTATATTTAAGGTGGAATGAAGTGGAGGTCCTTGTCAACAGAGCAGCCCTAAACTTTGGGGTGCTTGTGTCTTGCTGATTTTTAATTTTCCCACTTTATACCCCCATGCGTGGAAGTGCCCTATGCTCTCTAAGCTGTGTTTTTTAGATGTTTCAGGACACACCGTACACTTCTCCAGAGTGGCTGTTGGCAATTTACATCCCGCCCATCAGTGTAGCAAGGCTCCCATTTCTCCATGGCCTGTCCTGCATTTCTGGTTTTGACACTTTTTTCAGCATGGCCCTTTTGACTGATGGGAAGCGAGACTTCTTTGTAGCGCTGATTGGCCTTTCCAGGTTGCTTGGTTGGCCAAAAAGGGCGTATGCGTTTTTTCCTGAATATATTCAGGAAAAAACGCATACGCCCTTTTTGGCCAAGGGCATCATTGTCAACGTTTTGGCGCTTTTCATGTGCTTTAAAGGCGATTCGAATCTACCTCCTGAAATCTGTTTCCTGCAATTCTGCCTTGATTTCAATTCCTCGTCTTTGCCTTCCCTCAATATATTTGTGGACGAGAGTTATCATTTATAACTCTGTAGGATTGTGAATTGCAGTGCCCTGAAGCTCCATTTTACAACTCGCTTTTTTGGGAGGTGGCCGCAAAAGCGCAGGATGGCTTCAGGCCCTGTTCTGGTTCCGGGGGGCAGGCTGAGCCTGTGGTTAATTCTTCTTCCTGATGGGAAAATAGAGTGACCTGTGCCTGTCCCAACACCAAGAGCTAGTCTCTCATTGGTTCCCCGTCTTCCCGTTCATCCTCAGGACAAATTGCAACCTGTACGGAACAGGAGGTTAAAGGTGCTGATGTTCCAAGTAGGGAGATTGCTAGTAAAGTGGCTGGAATGGCAAACCCGAGCACAAGGAGATGAGAAATGAGGTGCGTTTTAGAAACCTTTCCCCATCACGCGGTGTACCATCTTCTGGGTTTCTCATGCATGTTTTCGATGTAGGAAGATGCCCTTGAACCTGGAGATTTGGGACCAATGCGATGGGTAGCACGCAGTATTACTTTAAAGGGTCTGCGTTTGCTCACCCAACCTCACCAAACCTCTCAGCCCCAAGAGTGTCCACCCTTATGTCTCATCCAGCTGTGGGTCTAGATATGGTCAATCCAGGTTGCATCACAGCCCCTGAACGAATTGTGTAAGAATTTCTCTCTCTTTCACTGTCTTTGTTTCATGGGTTTTTAAATGAAATTTATTTTTATAATGGGGTTTAGCTGCTTTTCACGGCTGTGTTTATGCCGCTTTACACCCATTTGACACACTAACAGAGAGATATCAATACATAGGTTTTAAGATTATTACTAGTCAGATATATTCTTGTGCGGTGAATCGGGCGTGTTGAGTCCAGTTCTCTGAGCAAGGAGTAGGTCTTGTCTATTACATATTGGGTTTATGGAACGGTATCTGAGCTAATTTGAAACTCTTGCTTTATGTATCACCCCACCTCGCTTTCCCGTTAAGCAGCCATAGTGTGTTTTCTGCATGTGTGACTCTGTTCTGTTTTGTAACTCAGTTCAAGTGTAACGGTTTTTACATTCCCTCTATAAGTGACACCTTATGAGAAGTGTCCTTTTCTGCGTGACTTATTTCACTTAGAATCGTCGTACCTAAATCCACTCATCATGCTGCTACTAGCCTTATGACATTGATTTCATGGCTGAGTGGTATGCCATTGTACATAAGGACCTCAAATTTTTTATCCATTTTTCGCTTTCCTGGGATATTTAAGGTGGAATGAAGTGGAGGTCCTTGTCAACAGAGCAGCCCTAAACTTTGGGGTGCTTGTGTCTTGCTGATTTTTAATTTTCCCACTTTATACCCCCATGCGTGGAAGTGCCCTATGCTCTCTAAGCTGTGTTTTTTAGATGTTTCAGGACACACCGTACACTTCTCCAGAGTGGCTGTTGGCAATTTACATCCCGCCCATCAGTGTAGCAAGGCTCCCATTTCTCCATGGCCTGTCCTGCATTTCTGGTTTTGACACTTTTTTCAGCATGGCCCTTTTGACTGATGGGAAGCGAGACTTCTTTGTAGCGCTGATTGGCCTTTCCAGGTTGCTTGGTTGGCCAAAAAGGGCGTATGCGTTTTTTCCTGAATATATTCAGGAAAAAACGCATACGCCCTTTTTGGCCAAGGGCATCATTGTCAACGTTTTGGCGCTTTTCATGTGCTTTAAAGGCGATTCGAATCTACCTCCTGAAATCTGTTTCCTGCAATTCTGCCTTGATTTCAGTTCCTCGTCTTTGCCTTCCCTCAATATATTTTTGGACGAGAGTTATCATTTATAACTCTGTAGGATTGTGAATTGCAGTGCCCTGAAGCTCCATTTTACAACTCGCTTTTTTGGGAGGTGGCCGCAAAAGCGCAGGATGGCTTCAGGCCCTGTTCTGGTTCCGGGGGGCAGGCTGAGCCTGTAGTTAATTCTTCTTCCTGATGGGAAAATAGAGTGACCTGTGCCTGTCCCAACACCAAGAGCTAGTCTCTCATTGGTTCCCCGTCTTCCCGTTCATCCTCAGGACAAATTGCAACCTGTACGGAACAGGAGGTTAAAGATGCTGATGCTCCAAGTAGGGAGATTGCTACTAAAGTGGCTGGAATGGCGAACCCGAGCACAAGGAGATGAGAAATGAGGTGCATTTTAGAAACCTTTCCCCAACACACGGTGTACCATCTTCTTGGTTTCTCATGCATGTTTTCGATGTAGGAAGATGCCCTTGAACCTGGAGATTTGGGACCCATGCGATGGGTAGCACGCAGTATTACTTTAAAGGGTCTGCGATTGCTCACCCAACCTCACCAAACCTCTCAGCCCCAAGAGTGTCCACCCTTATGTCTCATCCAGCTGTGGGTCTAGATATGGTCAATCCAGGTTGCATCACAGCCCCTGAACGAATTGTGTAAGAATTTCTCTCTCTTTCACTGTCTTTGTTTCATGGGTTTTTAAAAGAAATTTATTTTTATAATGGGGTTTAGCTGCTTTTCACGGCTGTGTTTATGCCGCTTTACACCCACTTGACACACTAACAGAGAGATATCAATACATAGGTTTTAAGATTATTACTAGTCAGATATATTCTTGTGCGGTGAATCGGGCGTGTTGAGTCCAGTTCTCTGAGCAAGGAGTAGGTCTTGTCTATTACATATTGGGTTTATGCAACGGTATCTGAGCTAATTTGAAACTCTTGTTTTATGTATCACCCCACCTCACCTTTCCCGTTAAGCAGCCATAGTGTGTTTTCTGCATGTGTGACTCTGTTCTGTTTTGTAATTCAGTTCAAGTGTAACGGTTTTTACATTCCCTCTATAAGTGACACCTTATGAGAAGTGTCCTTTTCTGTGTGACTTATTTCACTTAGAATCGTCTTACCTAAATCCACTCATCATGCTGCTACTAGCCTTATGACACTGATTTCATGGCTGAGTGATATTCCATTGTACATAAGGACCACAACTTTTTTATCCATTTTTCGCTTTCCTGGGATATTTAAGGTGGAATGAAGTGGAGGTCCTTGTCAACAGAGCAGCCCTAAACTTAGGGGTGCTTGTGTCTTGCTGATTTTCAATTTTCCCACTTTATCCCCCCATGCGTGGAAGTGCCCTATGCTCTCTAAGCTGTGTTTTTTAGATGTTTCAGGACACACCGTACACTTCTCCAGAGTGGCTGTTGGCAATTTACATCCCGCCCATCAGTGTAGCAAGGCTCCCATTTCTCCATGGCCTGTCCTGCATTTCTGGTTTTGACACTTTTTTCAGCATGGCCCTTTTGACCGATGGGAAGCGAGACTTCTTTGTAGCGCTGATTTGCCTTTCCAGGTTGCTTGGTTGGCCAAAAAGGGCGTATGCGTTTTTTCCTGAATATATTCAGGAAAAAACGCATACGCCCTTTTTGGCCAAGGGCATCATTGTCAACGTTTTGCCGCTTTTCATGTGCTTTAAAGGCGATTCGAATCTACCTCCTGAAATCTGTTTCCTGCAATTCTGCCTTGATTTCAAATCCTCTTCTTTGCCTTCCCTCAATATCTTTGTGGACGAGAGTTATCATTTATAACTCTGCAGGTTTGTGAATTGCAGTGCCCTGAAGCTCCATTTTACAAGTCGCTTTTTTGGGAGCTGGCCGCAAAAGCGCAGGATGGCTTTAGGCCCTGTTCTGGTTCCGGGGGGCAGGCTGAGCCTGTGGTTAATTCTTCTTCCTGATGGGAAAATAGAGTGACCTGTGCCTGTCCCAACACCAAGAGCTAGTCTCTCATTGGTTCCCCGTCTTCCCGTTCATCCTCAGGACAAATTGCAACCTGTACGGAACAGGAGGTTAAAGGTGCTGAGGCTCCAAGTAGGGAGATTGCTAGTAAAGTGGCTGGAATGGCGAACCCGAGCACAAGGAGATGAGAAATGAGGTGCGTTTTAGAAACCTTTCCCCATCACACGGTGTACCATCTTCTGGGTTTCTCATGCATGTTTTCGATGTAGGAAGTTGCCCTTGAACCTGGAGATTTGGGACCCATGCGATAGGTAGCACGCAGTATTACTTTAAAGGGTCTGCGTTTGCTCACCCAACCTCACCAAACCTCTCAGCCCCAAGAGTGTCCACCCTTATGTCTCATCCAGCTGTGGTTCTAGATATGGTCAGTCCAGGTTGCATCACAGCCCCTGAACGAATTGTGTAAGAATTTCTCTCTCTTTCCCTGTCTTTGTTTCATGGGTTTTTAAAAGTAATTTATTTTTATAATGGGGTTTAGCTGCTTTTCACGGCTGTGTTTATGCCGCCTTACACCCACTTGACACACTAACAGAGAGATATCAATACATAGGTTTTAAGATTATTACTAGTCAGATATATTCTTGTGCGGTGAATCGGGCGTGCTGAGTCCAGTTCTCTGAGCAAGGAGTAGGTCTTGTCTATTACATATTGGGTTTATGGAACGGTATCTGAGCTAATTTGAAGCTCTTGTTTTATGTATCAGCCCACCTCACCTTTCCCGTTAAGCAGCCATAGTGTGTTTTCTGCATGTGTGACTCTGTTCTGTTTTGTAATTCAGTTCAAGTGTAACGGTTTTTACATTCCCTCTATAAGTGACACCTTATGAGAAGTGTCCTTTTCTGTGTGACTTATTTCACTTAGAATCGTCTTACCTAAATCCACTCATCATGCTGCTACTAGCCTTATGACATTGATTTCATGGCTGAGTGATATTCCATTGTACATAAGGACCCCAACATCTTTATCCATTTTTCTCTTTCCTGGGATATTTAAGGTGGAATGAAGTGGAGGTCCTAGGCAACAGAGCAGCCCTAAACTTTGGGGTGCTTGTGTTTTGCTGATTTTTCATTTTCCCAATTTAAACCCCCATGAGTGGAAGTGCCCTATGCTCTCTAAGCTGTGGTTTTTAGATGTTTCAGGGCACACCGTACACTTCTCCAGAGTGGCTGTTGGCAATTTACATCTCGCCCATCTGTGTAGCAAGGCTCCCATTTCTCCATGGCCTGTCCTGCATTTCTAGTTTTGACACTTTTTTCAGCATGGCCCTTTTGACGGATGGGAAGCGAGACTTCTTTGTAGCGCTGATTTGCCTTTCCAGGTTGCTTGGTTGGCCAAAAAGGGCGTATGCGTTTTTTTCTGAATATATTCAGGAATAACGCATACGCACTTTTTGGCCAAAAGCATCATTGTCAACATTTAGCCGCTTTTCATGTGCTTTAAAGGCGATTTGAATCGATCTCCTGAAATCTGTTTCCTGCAATTCTGCCTTGATTTCAAATCCTCTTCTTTGCCTTCTCTCAATATATTTGTGGACGAGAGTTATCATTTATAAATCTGCAGCTTTGTGAATTGCAGTGCCCTGAACCTCAATTTTACAACTCGCTTATTTGGGAGCTGGCCGCAAAAGCGCAGCATGGCTTCAGGCCCTGTTCTGGTTCCGGGGGGCAGTCTGAGCCTGTGGTTAAGTCTTCTTCCTGATGGGAAAATAGAGTGACCTGTGCCTGTCCCAACACCAAGAGCTAGTCTCTCATTGGTTCGCCGTCTTCCCGTTCATCCTCAGGAAAAATTGCAACCTGTACGGAACAGGAGGTTAAAGGTGCTGATGCTCCAATTAGGGAGATTGCTAGTAAAGTGGCTGGAATTGAGAACCCGAGAACAAGGAGATGAGAAATGAGGTGCATTTTAGAAACCTTTCCCCATCACACGGTGTACCATCTTCTGGGTTTCTCATGCATGTTTTCGATGTAGGAAGATGCCCTTGAACCTGGAGATTTGGGACCCATGCGATGGGTAGCACGCAGTATTACTTTAAAGGGTCTGCGTTTGCTCACCCAACCTCACCAAACCTCTCAGCCCCCAGAGTGTCCACCCTTATGTCTCATCCAGCTGTCGGTCTAGATATGGTCAATCTAGGGTGCATCCCAGCCCCTGAACGAATTGTGTAAGAATTTCTCTCTCTTTCACTGTCTTTGTTTCATGGGTTTTTAAAAGTAATTTATTTTTATAATGAGGTTCAGCTGCTTTTCACGGCTGTGTTTATGCCGCTTTACACCCACTTGACACACTAACAGAGAGATATCAATATATAGGTTTTCAGATTATTACTAGTCAGATATATTCTTATGCGGTGAATCGGGCGTGTTGAGTCCAGTTCTCTGAGCAAGGAGTAGGTCTTGTCTATTACATATTGGGTTTATGGAACGGTATCTGAGCTAATTTGAAACTCTTGCTTTATGTATCACCCCACCTCACCTTTCCCGTTAAGCAGCCATAATGTGTTTTCTGCATGTGTGACTCTGTTCTGTTTTGTAATTCAGTTCAAGTGTAACGGTTTTTACATTCCCTGTATAAGTGACACCTTATGAGAAGTGTCCTTTTCTGTGTGACTTATTTCACTTCGAATTGTCGTACCTAAATCCACTCATCATGCTGCTACTAGCCTTATGACATTGATTTCATGGCTGAGTGATATTCCATTGTAAATAAGGACCACAACTTTTATATCCATTTTTCTCTTTCCTGGGATATTTAAGGTGGAATGAAGTGGAGGTCTTTGTCAACAGAGCAGCCCTAAACATTGGCGTGCTTGTGTCTTGCTGATTTTTAATTTTCCCACTTTATACCCCCATGCGTGGAAGTGCCCTATGCTCTCTAAGCTGTGTTTTTTAGATGTTTCAGGGCACACCGTACAATTCTCCAGAGTGGCTGTTGGCAATTTACATCCCGCCCATCAGTGTAGCAAGGCTCCCATTTCTCCATGGCCTGTCCTGCATTTCTGGTTTTGACACTTTTTTCAGCATGGCCCTTTTGACCGATGGGAAGCGAGACTTCTTTGTAGCGCTGATTTGCCTTTCCAGGTTGCTTGGTTGGCCAAAAAGGGCATATGCGTTTTTTCCTGAATATATTCAGGAAAAAACGCATACTCCCTTTTTGGCCAAGGGCATCATTGTCAACGTTTTGCCGCTTTTCATGTGCTTTAAAGGCGATTCGAATGTACCTCCTGAAATCTGTTTGCTGCAATTCTGCCTTGATTTCAAATCCTCTTCTTTGCCTTCCCTCAATATATTTGTGGACGAGAGTTATCATTTATAACTCTGCAGGTTTGTGAATTGCAGTGCCCTGAAGCTCCATTTTACAACTCGCTTTTTTGGAAGCTGGCCGCAAATGCACAGGATGGCTTCAGGCCCTGTTCTGGTTCCGGGGGGCAGGCTGAGCCTGTGGTTAATTCTTCTTCCTGATGGGAAAATAGAGTGACCTGTGCCTGTCCCAAAACGTAGAGCTATTTTCTCATTGGGTCTCCCTCTTCCCTTTCATCCTCATTACAAATTTCCACCTGTACGGAACAGGAGGATAAAGGTGATTATTCTCCAAGTAGGGAGATTGCTATTAAAGCGGCTGGAATGGCGAATCCGAACACAAGGAGATGAGAAATGAGGTGCGTTTTAGAATCCTTTCCCGATCACATGGTGTACCATCTTCTGGGTTTCTCATGCATGTTTTCGATGTAGGAAGATGCCCTTGAACCTGGAGATTTGGGACTCATGCGACGGGTACCACGCAGTATTACTTTAAAGGGTCTGCATTTGCTCACCCAACCTCACCAAACCTCTCAGCCGCAAAAGTGTCCACTCTTATGTCTCATCCTGCTGTGGGTCTAGATATGGTCAATCCAGGTTGCATCACAACCTCTGAATGAAGTGTGTAAGAATTTCTCTCTCTTTCACTGTCTTTGTTTCATGGGGTTTTAAAAGTAATTTATTTTTATAATTGGGTTTAGCTGCTTTTCACTGCTGTGTTTATGCCGCTTTACACCCACTTGACACACTTCCAGAGAGATATCAACACATAGGTTTTAAGAATTTTACTAGTCAGATATGTTCTTTTGCGGTGAATAGGAGGTGTTGAGTCCAGTTAACTGAGCAAGGAGTAGGTCTTGTCTATTATATATTGGGTTTATGGAACGTTATCTTAGCTAATTTGAAATCCTTCTTTTATGCATGACCCCAGCTCACCTTTCCCGTTAAGCAACAATAGTGTGTTTTCTGCATGTGTGACTCTGTTCTGTTTTGTAATTCAGTTCAAGTGTAACGGTTTTTACATTCCCTCTATAAATGATACCTTATGAGAAGTGTCCTTTTCTGTGTGACTTATTTCACTTAGAATCGTCGTACCTAAATCCACTCATCATGCTGCTACTAGCCTTATGACATTGATTTCATGGCTGAGTGATATTCCATTGTACATAAGGACCCCAACTTCTTTATCCATTTTTCTCTTTCCTGGGATATTTAAGGTGGAATGAAGTGGAGGTCCTAGGCAACAGAGCAGCCCTAAACTTTGGGGTGCTTGTGTTTTGCTGATTTTTCATTTTCCCAATTTATACCCCCATGAGTGGAAGTGCCCTATGCTCTCTAAGCTGTGGTTTTTAGATGTTTCAGGACACACCATACACTTCTCCAGAGTGGCTGTTGGCAATTTACATCCCGCCCATCAGTGTAGCAAGGCTCCCATTTCCCCATGGCCTGTCCTGCATTTCTGGTTTTGACACTTTTTTCAGCATGGCCCTTTTGACTGATGGGAAGCGAGACTTCTTTGTAGCGCTGATTTGCCTTTCCAGGTTGCTTGGTTGGCCAAAAAGGGCGTATGCGTTTTTTTCTGAATATATTCAGGAATAACGCATACGCCCCTTTTGGCCAAAAGCATCATTGTCAACGTTTTGCCGCTTTTCATGTGCTTTAAAGGCGATTCGAATCTACCTCCTGAAATCTGTTTCCTGTAATTCTGCCTTGATTTCAAATCCTCTTCTTTGCCTTCCCGCAATATATTTGTGGATGAGAGTTATCATTTATAACTCTGCAGGTTTGTGAATTGCAGTGCCCTGAACCTCCATTTTACAAGTCGCCTTTTTGGGAGCTGGCCGCAAAAGCGCAGGATGGCTTCAGGCCCTGTTCTGGTTCCGGGGGGCTGGCTGAGCCTGTGGTTAATTCTTCTTCCTGATGGGAAAATAGAGTGGCCTGTGCCTGTCCCAACACCAAGAGCTAGTCTCTCATTGGTTCGCCGTCTTCCCGTTCATCCTCAGGACAAATTGCAACCTGTACGGAACAGGAGGTTAAAGGTGCTGATGCTCCAAGTAGGGAGATTGCTAGTAAAGTGGCTGGAATGGCGAACCCGAGCACAAGGAGATGAGAAATGAGATGCGTTTTAGAAACCTTTCCCCATCACACGGTGTACCATCTTCTGGGTTTCTCATGCATGTTTTCGATGTAGGAAGATGCCCTTGAACCTGGAGATTTGGGACCCATGCGATGGGTAGCACGCAGTATTACTTTAAAGGGTCTGCGTTTGCTCACCTAACCTCACCAAACCTCTCAGCAACAAGAGTGTCCACCCTTATGTCTCATCCAGCTGTGGGTCTAGATATGGTCAATCCAGGTTGCATCACAGCCCCTGAACGAATTGTGTAAGAATTTCTCTCTCTTTCACTGTCTTTGTTTCATGTGTTTTTAAAAGTAATTTATTTATTTATTTATTTATTTTTTATTATTTTTTAAATCTTTATTGAAGTATAATTGCCTTACAATGGTTTGTTAGCTTCTGCTTTATAACAAAGTGAATCAGTAATACATATACAATATGTTCCCATTTCTCTTCCCTCTTGCATCTCCCTCCCTCCTACCCTCCCCTTCCCATCCCTCTAGGTGGTCAGAAAGCACCGAGCTGATCTCCCTGTGCTATGCGGCTGCTTCCCACTATTTATCTATTTTACATTTGGTAGTGCATATATGTCCATGACACTCTCTTACCCTGTCACATCTCACCCCACCCCCTCCTCGTATCCTCAAGTCCATTCTCTAGTAGGTCTGTGTCTTTATTCCCGTCTCGCCACTAGGTTCTTCATGGCCTTTTTTTTTTCCCTTAGATTCCGTATATATGTGTTAGCATACTGTATTTGTTTTTCTCTTTCTGACTTACTTCACTCTGTATGACAGACTCTAACTCCATCCACCTCATTACAAATACCTCCATTTCTTTTCTTTTTATGGCTGAGTAATATTCCATTGTATATATGTGCCACATCTTCTTTATCCATTCATCTGTCGATGGACATTTAGATTGCTTCCATGTTCTGGCTATTGTAAATAGAGCTGCAATGAACATTTTGGTACATGACTCTTTTTGACCTATGGTTTTCTCAGGGTATATGCCCATTAGTGGGATTGCTGGGTCGTATGGTAGTTCTATTTGTAGTTTTTCAAGGAACCTCCATACTGTTCTCCATAGTGGCTGTATCAATTTACATTCCCACCAACAGTGCAAGAGTGTTCCCTTTCCTCCACACCCTCTCCAGCATTTATTGTTTCTAGATTTTTTGATGATGGCCATTCTGACTGGTGTGAGATGATATCTCATTGTAGTTTTGATTTGCATTTCTCTAATGATTAATGATGTTGAGCATTCTTTCATGTGTCTGTAGGCCATTTGTATATCTTCTTTGGAGAAATGTCTATTTAGGTCTTCGGCCCATTTTTGGATTGGGTTGTTCGTTTTTTTGTTATTGAGCTGCATGAGCTGCTTGTAAATCTTGGAGATTAATCCTTTGTCAGTTGCTTCATTTGCAAATATTTTCTCCCATTCTGATGGTTGTCTTTTGGTCTTGTTTATGGTTTCCTTTGCTGTGCAAAAGCTTTTAAGTTTCATTAGGTCCCATTTGTTTATTTGTGTTCTTATTTCCATTTCTCTGGGAGCTGGGTCAAAAAGAATCTTGCTGTGATGTATGTCATAGAGTGTTCTGCCTATGTTTTCCTCTAAGAGTTTGATAGTGTCTGCCCTTACACTTAGGTCTTTAATCCATTTTGAGTTTATTTTTGTGCATGGTGTCAGGGAGTGTTCTATTTTCATACTTTTACATGTACCTGTCCAATTTTCCCAGCACCACTTATTGAAGAGGCTGTCTTTTCTCCACTGTATATGCTTGCCTCCTTTATCAAAAATAAGGTGCCCATATGTGTGTGGGTTTATCTCTGGGCTTTCTATCCTGTTCCATTGATCTATATTTCTGTTTTTGTGCCAGTACCACACTGTCTTGATTACTGAAGCTTTGTAATATAGTCTGAATTCAGGGAGCCTGATTCCCCCAGCTCCATTTTTCGTTCTCAAGATTGCTTTGGCTATTCGGGGTCTTTTGTGTTTCCATACAAATTGTGAAATTTTTTGTTCTAGTTCTGTGAAAAATGCCAGTGGTAGTTTGATAGGGATTGCATTGAATCTGTAGATTGCTTTGGGTAGTAGAGTCATTTTCACAATGTTGATTCTTCCAATCCAGGAACATGGTATATCTCTCCATCTATTTGTATCATCTTTAATTTCTTTCATCAGTGTCTTATAATTTTCTGCATACAGGTCTTTTGTCTCCTTAGGTAGGTTTATTCCTAGATATTTTATTCTTTTTGTTCCAATGGTAAATGGGAGTGTTTTCTTAATTTCACTTTCAGATTTTTCGTCATTAGTGTATAGAAATGCAAGAGATTTCTGTGCATTAATTTTGTATCCTGCTACTTTACCAAATTCATTGATTAGCTCTAGGAGTTTTCTGGTAGCATCTTTAGGATTCTCTATGTATAGTATCATGTCATCTGCAAATAGTGACAGCTTTACTTCTTCTTTTCCGATTTGGATTCCTTTTATTTCTTTGTCTTCTCTGATTGCTGTGGCTAACACTTCCAAAACTATGTTGAATAATAGTGGTGAGAGTGGGCAACCTTGTCTTGTTCCTGATCTTAGTGGAAATGGTTTCAGTTTTTCACCATTGAGGACAATGTTGGCTGTGGGTTTGTCATATATGGCCTTTATTATGTTGAGGAAAGTTCCCTCTATGCCTACTTTCTGCAGGGCTTTTATCATAAATGGGTGTTGAATTTTGTCGAAAGCTTTCTCTGCATCTATTGAGATGATCATATGGTTTTTCTCCTTCAGTTTGTTAATATGATGTATCACATTGATTGATTTGCGTATATTGAAGAATCCTTGCATTCCTGGGATAAACCCCACTTGATCATGGTGTATGATCCTTTTAATGTGCTGTTGGATTCTGTTTGCTAGTATTTTGTTGAGGATTTTTGCATCTATGTTCATCAGTGATATTGGCCTGTAGTTTTCTTTCTTTGTGAATCTTTGTCTGGTTTTGGTATCAGGGTGATGGTGGCCTCGTAGAATGAGTTTGGGAGTGTTCCTCCCTCTGCAATATTTTGGAAGAGTTTGAGAAGGATAGGTGTTAGCTCTTCTCTAAATGTTTGATAGAATTCACCTGTGAAGCCATCTGGTCCTGGGCTTTTGTTTGTTGGAAGGTTTTTAATCACAGTTTCAATTTCAGTGCTTGTGATTGGTCTGTTCATATTTTCTATTTCTTCCTGGTTCAGTCTCGGCAGTTTGTGCATTTCTAAGAATCTGTCCATTTCTTCCAGGTTGTCCATTTTATTGGCATAGAGTTGCTTGTAGTAATCTCTCATGATCTTTTGTATTTCTGCAGTGTCAGTGGTTACTTCTCCTTTTTCATTTCTAATTCTATTGATCTGAGTCTTCTCCCTTTTTCTCTTGATGAGTGTGGCTAATGGTTTATCAATTTTGTTTATCTTCTCAAAGAACCAGCTTTTAGTTTCATTGATTTTTGCTATTGTTTCCTTCATTTCTTTTTCATTTATTACTGACCTGATCTTTATAATTTCTTTCCTTCTGCTGGCTTTGGGTTTTTTTTGTTCTTCTTTCTCTAATTGCTTTAGGTGCAAGGTTAGGTTGTTTATTCGAGATGTTTCCTGTTTCTTGAGGTAGGCTTGTATTGCTATAAACTTCCCTCTTAGCACTGCTTTTGCTGCGTCCCATAGGTTTTGGGACGTCGTATCTCCATTGTCATTTGTTTCTAGGTATTTTTTGATTTCCCCTTTGATTTCTTCAGTGATCACTTCGTTATTAAGTAATGTATTGTGTAGCCTCCATGTGTTTGTATTTTTTACAGATCTTTTCCTGTAATTGATATCTAGTCTCATAGCGTTGTGGTCGGAAAAGATACTTGATACGATTTCAATTTTCTTAAATTTACCAAGGCTTGATTTGTGACCCAAGATATGATCTATCCTGGAGAATGTTCCATGAGCACTTGAGAAAAATGTGTATTTTGTTGTTTTTGGATGGAATGTCCTATAAATATCAATTAAGTCCATCTTGTTTAATGTATCATTTAAAGCTTGTGTTTCCTTATTTATTTTCATTTTGGATGATCTGTCCATTGGTGAGAGTGGGGTGTTAAAGTCCCCTACTATGATTGTGTTGCTGTCGATTTCCCCTTTTATGGCTGTTAGTATTTGCCTTATGTATTGAGGTGCTCCTATGTTGGGTGCATAAATATTTACAATTGTTATACCTTCCTCTTGTATCGATCCCTTGATCATTATATAGTGTCCTTCTTTGTCTCTTGTAATAGTCTTTATTTTAAAGTCTATTTTGTCTGATATGAGAATTGCTACTCCAGCTTTCTTTTGATTTCCATTTGCATGGAATATCTTTTTCCATCCCCTCACTTTCAGTCTATATGTGTCTCTAGGTCTGAAGTGGGTCTCTTGTAGACAGCATATATATGGGTCTTGTTTTTGTATCCATTCAGCCAGCCTGTGTCTTTTGGTGGGAGCATTTAATCCATTTACATTCAAGGTAATTATCGATATGTATGTTCCTATTCCCATTTTCTTAAATGTTTTGGGTTTGTTATTGTAGGTGTTTTCCTTCTCTTGTGTTTCTTGCCTAGAAAAGTTCCTTTAGCATTTGTTGTAAAGCTGGTTTGGTGGTGCTGAACTCTCTCAGCTTTTGCTTGTCTGTAAAGGTTTTAATTTCTCCATCGAATCTGAATGAGATCCTTGCTGGGTAGTGTAATCTTGGTTGTAGGTTTTTCTCCTTCATCACTTTAAGTATATCCTGCCACTCCCTTTTGGCTTGCAGAGTTTCTGCTGAAAGATCAGATGTTAACCTTATGGGGATTCCCTTGTGTGTTATTTGTTTTTTTTCCCTTGCTGCCTTTAATATGTTTTCCTTATATTTAATTTTTGACAGTTTGATTAATATGTGTCTTGGTGTGTTTCTCCTTGGGTTTATCCTGTATGGGACTCTCTGTGCTTCCAGGACTTGATTAACTATTTCCTTTCCCATATTAGGGAAGTTTTCAACTATAATCTCTTCAAATATCTTCTCAGTCCCTTTCTTTTTCTCTTCTTCTTCTGGGACCCCTATAATTCAAATGTTGGCGCGTTTAATGTTGTCCCAGAGGTCTCTGAGACTGTCCTCAGTTCTTTTCATTCTTTTTTCTTTATCCTGCTCTGCAGTAGTTATTTCCACCATTTTATCTTCCAGGTCACTTATCCTTTCTTCTGCCTCAGTTATTCTGCTATTGATCCCATCTAGAGTATTTTTAATTTCATTTACTGTGGTTTTCATCATTGCTTGGTTCCTCTTTAGTTCTTCTACGTCCTTGTTAAATGTTTCTTGCATTTTGTCTATTCTGTTTCCAATATTTTGGATCATCCTTACTATCATTATTCTGAATTCTTTTTCAGGTAGACTACCTATTTCCTCTTCATTTGTTAAGTCTGGTATGTTCTGACCCTGCTCCTTCATCTGCTGTGTGTTTTTCTGTCGTCTCATTTTGCTTATCTTACTGTGTTTGGGGTCTCCTTTTCACAGGCTGCAGGTTCGTAGTTCCTGTTGTTTTTGGTATCTGTCCCCAGTGGCTAAGGTTGGTTCAGTGGGTTGTGTAGACTTCCTGGTGGAGGGAACTAGTGCCTGAGCTCTGGTGGATGAGGTTGGATCTTGTCTTTCTGGTGGGCACGTCCACGTCTGGTGGTGTATTTTGGGGTGTCTGTGGCCTTATTATGATTTTAGGCAGCCTCTCTGCTAATGGATGGGGCTGTGTTCCTGTCTTGCTAGTTGTTTGGCATAGGGTGTCCAGCACTGTAGCTTGCTCGTCGTTGAGTGAAGCTGGGTCTTGATGTTGAGATGGAGATCTCTGAGAGATTTTTGCCGTTTGGTATTACGTGGAGCTGGGAGGTCTCTTGTGGACCAGTGTCCTGACGTTGGCTCTCCCACCTCAGAGGCACGGCCCTCATGCCTGGCTGGAGCACCAAGAGCCTTTCGTCCACACAGCTCAGAGTAAAAGGGAGAAAAAATAGAAAGAAAAAAAGAAGGAAAGAGGCTATAATATAGTGAAGTAAAATAAAGCTATTGTAAAGCAAAGCTATACAGACAAAATCGCACCCAGAAGCATATACATATACACTCACAAATAAAAGGAAAAGGGGAAAAATTAATATATCCTGCTCCCAAAGTCCACCTCCTGAATTTGGGATGATTCGTTGTCTATTCAGGTATTCAACAGATGCAGGCACATCAAGTTGTTTGTGGAGTCTTAATCCGCTGCTTCTAAGGCTGCTGGGAGAGATTTCCCCTTATTTTCCCTGTTCGCACAGCTCCTGGGGTTCAGCTTTGGATTTGGACCCGCCTCTGCATGTAGGTCACCTGAGGGCGTCTATTCCCCGCCCAGACAGGACGGGGTTAAAGGAGCAGCTGTTCGGGGGCTCTGGCTCACTCAGGCCGCGGGGAGGGAGGTGTACAGAGGAGGCGGGGTGAGCCTGCGGTGGCCGAGGCCGGCGTGACGTTGCACCAGCCTGAGGCGGGCAGTGCGTTCTCCCGGGGAACTTGTCCCCGGATCACGGGACCCTGGCAGTGGCGGGCTGCAAAGGCTCCCGGGAGGGGCGATGTGGAGAGTGACCTGTGCTCACACACAGGCTTTTTGGAGGCGGCAGCATCAGCCCCAGCGTCTCACGCCCGTCTCTGGGGTCCGTGCTGATCGCCGCGGCTCGCGCCTTTCTCTGGAGTTCGTTTAGGCGGCACTCTGAATCCCCTCTCCTTGCGCTCAGCGAAACAAAGAGGCAAGAAAAAGTCTCTTGCCTCTTCGGCAGCTGCAGACCTTTTCCCGGTCTCCCTCCCAGCCAGCTGTGGTGCGCTAACCCCTTCAGGCTGTGTTCACGCCGCCAGCCCCAGTCCTCTCCCTGCGATCCAACCGAAGCCCGAGCCTCAGCTCCCAGCCCCGCCCGCCGAGCAGACAAGCCTCTTGGGCTGGTGAGTGCTGCTTGGCGCCGAGCCTCTGTGCGGGAGTCTCTCTGTTTTTTTCCTCTGCGCCCCTGTTGCTGTGGGGTCTGCGTTGATCGCCGCGGCTCGCGCCCTTCTCTGGAGTTCGTTTAGGCGGCGCTCTGAATCCCCTCTCCTTGCGCGCCGCGAAACAAAGAGGCAAGAAAAAGTCTCTTGCCTCTTCGGCAGCTGCAGACTTTTTCCCGGTCTCCCTCCCAGCCAGCTGTTGTGCGCTAATCCCTTCAGGCTGTGTTCACGCTGCCAGCCTCATTCCTCTCCCTGCGATCCGACCGAACCCGAGCCTCAGCTCCCAGCCCCGCCCGCCCCGGCGGGGGAGCAGACAAGCCTCTCGGGCTGGAGAGTGCTGGTCGGCACCGCTCCTCCGTGGGAACCTCTTCGCTTTGCCCTCCGCACCCCTGTGGCTGCGCTCTCCTCCGTGGCTCCGAAGCTTCCCCCCTCTGCCACCCGCAGTCTTTGCCCGCGAAGGGGCTTCCTAGTGCGTGGAAATCTTTCCTCCTTCACGGCTCCCTCCCACTAGTGCAGGTGCCGTCCCTATTATTTTGTCTCTGTTATTTCTATTATCTTTTGCCCTACCCAAGTACGGGGGGAGTTTCTTGCCTTTTCGGAGGTCGGACGTTTTCTGCCAGCGTTCAGTGGGTGTTCTGTAGGAGCAGTTCCACGTGTAGATGTATTTCTACTGTACCTGTGGGAAGGAAGGTGATCTCCGCATCTTACTCTTCCGCCATCTTCCCGAGGCCCCCTAAAAGTAATTTATTTTTATAATGGGGTTTAGCTGCTTTTCACTGCTGTATTTATGCCGCTTTGCACCCACTTGACACACTAACAGAGAGATAATAATACATTGGTTTTAAGATTATTACTAGTCAGATATATTCTTGTGCGGTGAATAGGGCGTGTTGAGTCCAGTTCTCTGAGCAAGGAGTAGGTCTTGTCTATTACATATTGGGTTTATGGAACGGTATCTGAGCTAATTTGAAACTCTTGTTTTATGTATCACCCCACCTCACCTTTCCCGTTAAGCAGCCATAGTGTGTTCTCTGCATGTGTGATTCTGTTCTGTTTTGTAATTCACTTCAAGTGTAACGGTTTTTACATTCCCTCTATAAGTGATACCTTATGAGAAGTGTCCTTTTCTGTGTGACTTATTTCACTTAGAATCGTCGTACCTAAATCCAATAATCATGCTGCTACTAGCCTTATGACATTGATTTCATGGCTGAGTGATATACCATTGTACATAAGGACCACAACTTCTTTATCCATTTTTCTCTTTCCTGGGATATTTAAGGTGGAATGAAGTGGAGGTCCTTGTCAACAGAGCAGCCCTAAATTTTGGAGTGCTTGTGTTTTGCTGATTTTTCATTTTCCAAATTTATACCCCCATGAGTGGAAGTGCCCTATGCTCTCTAAGCTGTGGTTTTTAGATGTTTCAGGACACACCATACACTTCTCCAGAGTGGCTGTTGGCAGTTTACATCCCGCCTATCAGTGTAGCAAGGCTCCCATTTCTCCAAGGCCTGTCCTGCATTTCTGGTTTTGACACTTTTTTCAGCATGGCCCTTTTGACCGATGGGAAGCGAGACTTCTTTGTAGCGCTGATTTGCCTTTCCAGGTTGCTTGGTTGGCCAAAAAGGGCATAGGCATTTTTTCCTGAATATATTCAGGAAAAAACGCCTACGCCCTTTTTGGCCAAGGGCATATTTGTCGAACCTTTGCCGCTTTTCATGGGGTTTAAAGGTGATTCGCATCTACCTTTTGAAATCTTTTTCCTGCAATTCTGCCTTGCTTTCAAATCCTCTTCTTTGCCTTCCCTCAATATATTTGGGGACGAGAGATACCATTTATAACTCTGCAGGTTTGTGAATTGCAGTGCCCTGAAGCTCTATTTTTCAACTCGTTTTTGGGGAGCTGGCCACAGAAGCGCAGGATTGCCTCAGGCCCTATTCAGGTTCCGGGGTGGCAGGCTGAGCCTGTGGTTAATTCTTCTTCCTGATGGGAAAATAGAGTGACCTGTGCCTGTCCCAACACCAACAGCTAGTCTCTCATTGGTTCCACGTCATCCCGTTCATCCTCAGGACAAATTGCAACCTGCACGGAACAGGAGGTTAAAGGTGCTGATGCTCCAAGTAGGGAGATTGCTAGTAAAGCGGCTGGAATGGCGAACCCGGGCAAAAGGAGATGAGAAACGAGGTGCGTTTTAGAAACCTTTCCCCATCACACGGTGTACCATCTTCTGGGTTTATCATGCATGTTTTCGATGTAGGAAGATGTCCTTTAACCTGGAGATTTGGGACCCATGGGATGGGTACCACGCAGTATAACTTTAAAGGGTCTGCGCTTGCTCACCCAACCTCACCAAATCTCTCAGCCCCAAGAGTGTGCACCCTTATGTCTCATCCAGCTGTGGGTCTAGATATGGTCAATCCAGGTTGCATCACTGCCCCTGAATGAATTGTGTAAGTATTTCTAGATCCTTCACTGTCTTTTTTCATGGGTTTTTAAATGTAATTTATTTTTATAATGGGGTTTGACTGCTTTTCACGGCTGTGTTTATGCCGCTTTACAGCCACTTGACACACTTACAGAGAGATATCAATACATATGTTTTAAGATTCTTACTAGTCAGATATTTTCATATGCGGTGCATAGCGGGTGTTGAGTTCAGTTCTCTGAGCAAGGAGTAGGTCTTGTCTATTACATATTTGGTTTATGGAATGGTATCTGAGCTAATATGAAACCCTTGTTTTATGCATTACCTCACGTCATCTTTCCCATTAAGCAGCCACCGTGTGTTTTCTGCATGTGTGACTCTGTTCTGTTTTGTAATTCAGTTCAAGTGTAACGGATTTTACATTCCCTCTATAAGTTATATCTTATGATAAGTGTCTTTTCCTGTGAGACTAATTTCAGTTAGAATCGTCGTACCTAAATCCAGTCCTCCTGCTGCTACTAGCCTTATGACATTGATTTCATGGCTGAGTGATATTCCATTGTACATAAGGAACAAAACTTCTTTATCCATTTTTCTCTTTCCTGGGATATTTAAGGTGGAATGAAGTGGAGGATCCTGTCAAGAGAGGAGCCCTAAACTTTGGGGTGCCTGTGTCTTGCTGATTTTTGGTTTTCCCTATTTATACCCCCATGAGTGGAAGTGCCCTATGCTCTCTAAGCTTTGTTTTTTAGATGTTTCAGGACACACCGTACACTTCTCCAGAGTGGCTGTTGGCAATTTACATCCAGTCCATCAGAATAGAAAAGCTCCCATTTCTACATGGCCTTTCCTGCATTTCTGGATTGTACACTTTTTTCAGAATGGCACTTTTGACAAATGGGAAGAGAGACTGCTTTGTACCGCTGATTTCCCTTTCCAGGTTGCTTGGTTGGGCAAAAAGGGCGTATGCGTTTTTTCCTGAATATATTCAGGAAAAAACGCATATGCCCTTTTTGGCTAAGTGCATCATTGTCGACCTTTGGCCTGTTTTCTTGTGACTTAAATGCGATTCGAATCTGCCTCCTGAAATCTGTTTCCTGCAATTCTGCCTTGCTTTCAAATCCCCTTCGTTGCCTTCCCTCAATATATTTGTGGATGAGAGTTATCATTTATAACTCTGCAGGTTTGTGAATTGCAGTGCCCCTGACCCCCATTTTTCAACTCGCTTTTTTGGGAGCTGTCCGCAAAAGCAGAGGATTGCTTCAGGCCCTATTCTGGTTCCGGAGGGCAGTCTGAGCCTGTGGTTAATTCTTCTTCCTGATGGGAAAATAGCGTGACCTGTGCCTGTCCCAACACCTAGAGCTAGTCTCTCATTGGTTCCCCCTCTTCCCGTTCATCCACAGGACAAATTGCAAGCTGTACCGTACAGGAGGTGAAAGGTGCTGATGCTCCAAGTAGGGAGATTGCTAGTAAAGCGGCTGGAATGGCGAATCCGAGCAGAAGGAGATGAAAAATGAGGTGCGTTTTAGAAAGGTTTCCCCATCACCCAGTGTACCATATTCTGGGTTTCTCATGCATGTTTTCGATGTAGGAAGATGCCCTTGAACCTGGAGAATTCGGACCCATGGGGTGGGTACCGTGCAGTATTACTTTGAAGGTACTGCATTTGCTCCCCCAACCTCATCAAAACTCTCAGCCCCAAGAGTGTCCAACCTTATGTCACATCCAGCTGTGGGTCTAGGTATGGTCAATCCAGGTTGCATCACATCCCCAGAATGAATTGTGTAAGAATTTCTCCCTCTATCACTGTCTTTGTTTCATGGGTTTTTAAAAGTAATTTATTTTTTAATGGGGTTAAGCTGCTTTTCACTGCTGTGTTTATGCCGCTTTACACCAAATTGACACACTTACAGTGATATATCAGTATATAGGTTTAAGATTCTTAATAGTCAGATATATTCCTTTGTGGTGAATAGGGGGTGTTGAGTCCATTTCCTGAGCAAGGAGTATGTCTTGTCTATTACATATTGGGTTTATGGAACGGTATCTGAGCTAATTTGAAACCCTTGTTTTATGCATCACCCCACTTCACCTTTCCCGTTAAGCAGCAATAGTGTGTTTTCTACATGTGTGACTCTGTTCTGTTTTGTAATTAAGTTCAAGTGTAACGGTTTTTACAATCGCTCTATAACTGATATCTTATGATAAGTGTCTTTTTCTCTGTGACTTATTTCACTTAAAATCGTCGTACGTAACTCCACTCATCATGCTGCTACTAGTCTTATGACATTGATTCCATGGCTGAGTGATATTCTATTGAACATAAGGACCACAACTTCTTTATCCATTTTTCTCTTTCCTGGGATATTTAAGGTGGAATGAAGTGGAGTTTCCTGTCAACAGAGCAGCGCTAAACTTTGGGTTGCCTGTGTCTTGCTGATTTTAGTTTTCCCAATTTATACACAAATGAGTACAAGTGCCGTATGCTCTCTAAGCTGTGTTTCTTACATATTTCAGGACACACTGTACACTTCTCCAGTGTGGCTGTTGGCAATTTACATTCCGCCCATCAGAGTAGCAAGGCTCCCATTTCTCCATGGCCTAGCCTGCATTTCTAGTTTGTACACTTTTTTCAGCATGGCCCTTTTGACCGATGGGAAGTGAGACTTCTTTGTAGCGCTGATTTGCCTTTCCAGGTTGCTTGGTTGGCCAAAAAGGGCGTATGCGTTTTTTCCTGAATATATTCAGGAAAAAACGCATACGCCCTTTTTGGGCAAGGGCATCATTGTTGACGTTTTGCAGCTTTTCATGTGCTTTAAAGGCGATTCACATCTACTTTCTGAAATGTGTTTCCTGCAATTCTGCCTTGCTTTCAAATCCTCTTCGTTGCCTTCCCTCAATATATTTGTGGATGAGAGTTACAATTTATAACTCTACAGCTTTGTGAATTGCAGTGCCCCTGACCTCCATTTTTCAATTCGCTTTGTTGGGAGCTGGCCGCAAAAGCGCAGGATTGCTTCAGGCCCTGTTCTGCTTCCGGGGGGCAGGCTGAGCCTGGGGTTAATTCTTCTTCCTGATGGGAAAATTGAGTGACCTGTGCCTGTCCCGAAACCTAGAGTTAGTCTCTTACTGGTTCCCCGCCTTCCCGTTCATCCTCAGGACAAATTGCAACCTGTACGGAACAGGAGGTTAAAGGTGCTGATGCTCAAACTAGGGAGATTGCTAGTAGAGCGGGTGGAATGGCGAACGTGAGCACAAGTCGATGAGAAATGAGGTGTGTTTTAGAAACCTTTACCCATTACACGGTGTACCATCTTCTGGGTTTCTCTTGCATGTTTTCTATGTAGCAAGATTCCCTTGAACCTGGAGATTTGGAACCCATGGGATTGGTATCATGCAGTATTACTTTAAATGGTCTGCGTTTGCTCACCCAACCTCACCAAACCTCTCAGCAACAAGAGTGTCCACCCATATGTCTCATCCAGCTGTGGGTCTAGATATGGTCAATCCAGTTTGCATCACAGCCCCTGAACGAATTGTGTAAGAATTTCTCTCTCTTTCACTGTCTTTGTTTCATGGGTTTTTAAAAGTAATTTATTTTTATAATGGGGTTTAGCTGCTTTTCACGGCTGTGTTTATGCCGCTTTACACCCACTTGACACACTAACAGAGAGATATCAATACATAGGTTTTAAGATTATTACTAGTCAGATATATTCTTGTGCGGTGAATCGGGCATGTTGAGTCCAGTTCTCTGAGCAAGGAGTAGGTCTTGTCTATTACATATTGGGTTTATGGAACGGTATCTGAGCTAATTTGAAACCCTTGTTTTATGCATCACCCTACCTCACCTTTCCCGTTAAGCAGCCATAGTGTGTTTTCGGCATGTGTGACTCTGTTCTGTTTTGTAATTCAGTTCAAGTGTAACGGTTTTTACATTCCCTCTATAAGTGATATCTTATGATAAGTGTCTTTTTCTGTGTGACTTACGTCACTTAGAATCGTCGTACCTAAATCCACTCATCATGCTGCTACTAGCGTTATGACATTGATTTCATGGCTGTTTCATACTCCACTGTACATAAGGATCACAACTTCTTTATCCATTGTTCTCTTTCCTGGGATATTTAAGGTGGAATGAAGTGGATGTTTCTGTCAACAGAGCAGCCCTAAACTTTGGGGTGCCTGTGTCTTGCTGATTTTTACTTTTCACATTTTATGCACCCATGAGAGGAAGTGCCCTATGCTCTCTAAGCTGTGTTTTTTACATGTTTTAGGACACACCGTACACTTCTAAAGAGTGGCTGTTGGCAATTTACATCCCGCCCATCAGCGTAGCAAGGCTCCCATTTCTCCATGGCCTGTCATGCATTTCTTGTTTTGACACTTTTTTCAGCATGGCACTTTTGACCCATGAGAAGCGAGACTTCTTTGTAGCACTGATGTGCATTTCCAGGTTGCTTGTTTGGCCAAAAAGGGCGTATGTGTTTTTTCCTGAATATATGCAGGAAAAAACGCATACGCACTTTTTGGCAAAGGGCATCATTGTCGACGTTTTGCCGTTTTTCATGTGCTTTAATGGCGATTCGCATCTACCTCCTGAAATCTGTTTCCTGCAATTCTGAATTGATTTCATATCCTCTTCGATGCCTTCCCTCAGTATATTTTTGGATGAGAGTTGTCATTTATAAGTCTGCAGTTTTGTAAATTGCAGTGCCCCAGAGCTCCATTTTTCAACTCACTTTTTTGGGAGCTGTCCGCAAAAGCGCACGATTGCTTCAGGTGCTGTACTGGTTCCGGGTGGCAGGCTGAGCCTGTGGTTAATTCTTCTTCCTGATGGGAAAATAGAGTGACCTGTGCCGCTCCGAACACCTAGAGCTAGTCTCTCATTTGTTGCCCCTCATCCTATTCATCCTCAGGACAAATTGCAACCTGTACGAAACAGGAGGTTAAAGGAGCTGATGCTCCAAGTAGAGAGATTTCTAGTAAAGCGGCTGGAATGGCGAATCCGAGCACAAGGACATGAGAAATGAGGTGTGTTTTAGAAACCTTTCCCGATAACACGGTGTACCATCTTCTGGGTTTCCCATGCATGTTTTCTATGTAGGAAGATGCCCTTGAACCTGGAGTTTTAGGACCCATGGGATGGGTACCACGCAGTATTATTTTAAAGGATCTGCGTTTGCTCACCTAACCTCACCAAACCTCTCATCCCCAAGAGTGTGCACCCTTGTGTCTCATCCAGCTGTGTGTCTACATATGGTCAATCCAGGTTGTATCACAGCCTTTGAACAAATGTTTTAAGAATTTCTCTCTCTTTCACTGTCTTTGTTTCATGGGGTTTTAAAAGTAATTTATTTTTCTAATGGGGTGTAGCTGCTTTTCACTGCTGTGTTTATGCCACTTTACACCCACTTGACACTCTTACAGTGAGATATCAATACAAGGGTTTTAAGTTTCTTACTAGTCAGATATATTCTTGTGCGGTGAATAGGGGGTGTTGAGTCCATTTCCTGAACAAGAGTATTTCTTTTCTATAACATATTGGGATTAAGGAACGGTATCTGAGCTAATTTGAAACCCTTGTTTTATGCATCACCCCACCTCACATTTCCCGTTATGCAGCCATAGTGTGTTTTCTGCATGTGTGACTCTGTATTCTTTTTTAATTCAGTTCAAGTGTAATGATTTTTACATTCCCTCTATAAGTGATATCTTATGATAAGTGTCGTTTTATGTGTGACTTATTTCATTTAGAATTGTCATAGCTTACTCCACTCATGATTCTCCCACTACCCTTATGACATTGAGTTCATGGCTGTGTGATATTCCATTGTACATATAGATCAGAACTTCTTTATCCATTTTTCTCTTTCCTGAGATATTTAGGTGGAATGAAGTGGACGTTCTTTTCAACAGAGCAGCCCTAAACTTTGGTGTGCCTGTGTCATGCTGATTTTTAGTTTTCCCAAATTATACACCCATGAGTGGAAGTGCCCTATGCTCTCTAAGCTGTGTTTCTTACATGTTTCAGGACACACCGTACACTTCTCCACAGTGGCTGTTGGCAATTTACATCCCGCCCATCAGCATAGCAAGGCTCCCATTTCTCCATGGCCTGTCCTGCATTTCTGGTTTTGACACTTTTTTCAGCATGGCCCTTTTGACCGATGGGAAGCGAGACTTCTTTGTAGCACTGAATTGCCTTTCCAGTTTGCTTGGTTAGCCAAAAAGGGCATATGCTTTTTTCCTGAGTATATTCAGGAAAAAACGCATACACCCTTTTTGGTCAAGGGCATATTTGTTGAACTTTTGCCGCTTTTCATGGGCTTTAAATGCGATTCGCATCTACCTCTTGAAATCTTTTTCCTGCAATTCTGCCTTGCTTTCAAATCCTCTTCATTGCCTTCCCTCAATATATTTGTGGACGACAGTTATCATTTATATCTCTGCAGTTTTTTGAATTGCAGTGCCCCTGAGCTCCATTTTTCAACTCGCTTTTATGGGAGCTGGCCGCAAAAGCTCAGAATGGTTTCAGGCCCTATTCTGGTTCCGGTGGGCAAGCTGATCCTGTGGTTAATTCTTCTTCCTGATGGGAAAATAGAGTGACCTGTGCCTGTCCCAAAACTTAGAGCTAGTCTCTCTTTGGTTCTCCCTCTTCCCATTTATCCTCATTACAAATTGCCACGTGTACGGAACAGGAGGTTAAAGGTGCTGATTCTCCAAGTAGGGAGATTGCTATTAAAGTGGCTGGAATGGCGAATCCGAGCACAAGGACGTGAGAAATGAGGTGCGTTTTAGAATCCTTTCCCGATCACATGGTGTACCATATTCTGGGTTTCAAATGCATGTTTTCGATGTAGGAAGATGCCCTTTAACCTGGAGATTTGGGACCCATGTGATGGGTACCACGCAGTATTATTTTAAAGGGTCTGCGTTTGCTCACCCAACCTCACCAAACCTCTCAGCCCCAAGAGTGTCCACCTTTATGTCTCATCCAGCTGTGGGTCTAGATACGATCAATCCAGGTTGCATCACAGCCTCTGAATGAATTGTGTACATATTTCGCTCTCTTTCACTGTCTTTGTTTCATGGGGTTTTAAAAGTAGTTTGTTTTTATAATGGGGTTTAGCTGCTTTTCACTGCTGTGTTTATGCCGCTTTACACCCACTTGACACACTAACAGAGAGATATCAATACATAGGTTTTAAGATTCTTACTAGTCAGATATGTTCTTGTGCGGTGAATAGGGAGTGTTGAGTCCAGTTCACTGAGCAAGGAGTAAATCTTGTCTATTACATATTGGGTTTATGGAACGTTACCTGAGCTAATTTGAAATCCTTGTTTTTGCATCACCCCAGCTCACCTTTCCCATTAAGCAACCATAGTGTGTTTTCTAAATGTGTGACTCTGTTCTGTTTTGTAATTCTGTTCAGTGTAACGGTTTTTACATTCATTCTGTTAGTGATATCTTATGATAAGTGTCTTTTTCTGTGTGACTTATTTCACTTAGAATTGTCGTACCTAAATGCACTCATCATGCTGCTAGTAGCCTTATGATGTTGATTTCACGCCCGAGTGATATTGTATTGTACATAAGGACCACAAATTATTTATCCATTTTTCTCTTTCCTGGGACATTTAAGGTGGAATGAAGTGGAGGTTCTTGTCAACAGAGCAGCCCTAAACTTTGGGGTGCCTGTGTCTTGCTGATTTTTAGTTTTCCCAATTTATACCCCCATGAGTGGATGTGCCCCTTTCTCTCTAGCTGTGTTTTTTAGATGTTTTAGGAAACACCATACCCTTCTCCAGAGTTGTCATTGGCAATTTACATCCCACCCATCAGTGTAACAAGGCTCCCTTTCCTCCCTGGCCTCTCCTGCATTTCTTGTTTTACACTTTTTTAGGAAGGACCTTTTGACCGATGGGAAGTGAGACTTCTTTGTAGTGCTGAATTGCATTTCCGGCTTGCTTGGTTGGCCAAAAAGGGCCTATGGGTTTTTTCCTGAATTTATTCCGAAAAAAACGCATATTGTCTTTTTGGCCAAGTGCATCATTGTGGACGTTTGGCCGCTTTTCTTGTGCTTTAGGGGCGATTCGAATCTAACTCCTGAAATCTGTTTCCTGCAATTCTGCCTTGATTTCAAATCCTCTTCGTTGTCTTCCCTCAATATATTTGTGGACGAGAGTTATTATTTATAACTCTGCAGGTTTGTGAATTGCAGGGCCCCTGAGCTCCATTTTTCAACTCGCTTTTTTGGGAGCTTTCCGCAGAACCGCTGGTTTGCTTTTGGCCCTACTCTGGTTCCCAGTTGCAGGCTAAGCCTTTGCTTAATTCTTCTTCCTGACTGGAAAGTAGAGTGACATGTGCCTCTTTGAACATCTAGGGCTTGGCTCTCCTTGTTTCTCCTCCTTCCCCTTCTTCCTTTGGACAAATTCCAATTTCTGTGCAACTGGTTTTTGAAGGTGCTGACATCCTCAAGTGGGGAGATTTTAAGGAAAAAGGCTGGAGGGGTGAACCCAACAACCAGGAAATTAGGAATTTTAGTGCCTTTTCCAAAATCTTCCTGATCCAACCGTGTTCCATCTTCTGGGTGTCACAGGCATGTTGTAGCTGTAGGAAAGGTCCCGTGTATGTAAGGAGAACACAAGGCATTTTTCCAAATCAGTGTCTCCCCGAACTCCAATCTGGGGAATTTTTAAGCTACTGGTACATGTGTGTTCATTAAGGGACTTGGGCCATAGGCAGAGTCCGAACTTTAGATGATTGAAGTCTTCAGGTTCAGAAACGCTCACCATCGGCCTCCTTTAGTTTCCATTTTATCTGTAGTTGATAGATGATGTCGATATAGATATCTATGGTTTTTCAGATTATTTCCCCTCAGGGGTCATTACAAAATATTGAGTATAGTTCCCTGTGCTATACAGTAGTTCCTTGTTGATGATATATTTTATACATAGCAGTGTGTATATGTTAATCTGAAACTGTTAATTTATCCCTCCTCCCACCTTTCCCCTTTGGTAATAAAAAATATAAGATTTTATACTTCTCAGAAATCTAGGAGCTGAAAGACAGGTATCATTTTCAATGGAAAATCATTCGAAACAAGGTTTAAACTTCAACCAAGATTATTAGATGTACATCCTTGGAAAGAAATCACTGCATTTCTCTACTGTTGACCTGACAAATAAGACAAACCCCTCCACTGAACTTGCTTATAATAAAGTGATGGAAATATCAAATGGAAGTGTTAGAAACATCTTATTTTACACGAGCCTTATACACTGCTCTATGTTAATTACAGTTTGGCTCACACATCTGTTCATTGAAGTTACAATGTTCTCAAATTCTGTTACTGATCCTGCAGAGTGGGCCCCAACAAGGGTCTCCCTGCACAGTGTCATTGGAGCCAACAGATCGAGACTGACTTTGGTTCAGAAGCAAAGGAAATCTTTATATTTTGATCAGAGAATGGAGAGGTGATAGTGTGTGCTCCCCTGCGGGTTGTGGGCTGGGCTGCTGTGTAGGGATCCTGTCAGCATCAGTGGGAGGGAGGGGGCGGAGCTCTCGAGGGCTGGGTTGCCTGGAGCTCAGGCTCTATGTCGCAGAGTCTGCACGGGGCCCCACGAGCTGAGGTGTCGGCCCAGCCATTTTGCACTAGGAAATCGGGTCTGAAGTGTCGGGTGTGGGACCTCTGCATGTGGAAACCTAGGAGCAAGTGAAATTAGACAAAGCACAAAGGAAAAAATGGTTAGACTTTATTTTATTGCCCAGATTCTATTTTTATCTCCCAGGAATTTTTAATGGGCTTTGCCAGTGACAAAGCCCTCCTCTGCCTTTTGTCCCATTCCTCATTCTTGGGGCGCTGAGGGTGCAGACACGTCTTCTGTAAATGCTTCGTGCTGAGTTGGGTGTCCTCATACCCGGGGGGAGGGGCAGGACTTCTCCCCAGCAGCCTCCAGGTGAGGTTGATTGTCCGCAGGCCTCCTCCCTCACTGCTCGTCTGCCTGAGCACCAGCATTGGAAGTTTTATAGATTCTAATGACCTTTAAGGGTCCAGGAAAGAGATGTGCAGAGACGCTGAGGGGGTGGGCGGTTTTACCCTGCTCCACATTGGTTCGGCCCCCTTAGGCTGACGGTTTCTGCCAGCCTAGATGCTCTGACCAGTAGTCTGCGCTTTCTTCAGTTAGGCCAACTGAATTAACGTACAAACAGCACCAGGTGTCAGAGCCCTGCTTGCTCAACTCCCAGACATTCCAGGGCCGGTGGTGATCCAGGACCATGACGGCCACTCAGTCAACGGCCTTTTGAAGTAGCCAGGAGTACAGCCGGTCTCATTAGCCCCCGTCACCACGGTGTCTGTAGGCTTTTCTATGGTGGCAGCGTTATTTACGGTTCCCCTGCCAAGTTTATTAGCTCCGCTCTGGGTGCAGTAAGTCCTGTAAGCAATAGTCAGCTCTTTAGGGGCACACTCTTGTTGTTTTCTGAGAGAAGCTCCAGGTCAAGTGATGGTCACACGAGTCGTCATGGGGGCCCATTGCCCCAGGTTGTCTCTCTGGAGGTTGGTGTTGGAGGGCCTCCTCACTCGAGGTCATTGTGCCCACGGAGCAATCCCTGCAACTTCAGGGCATGGTGGGTGGTTAGGATCACCAAGTGGTGTCCTTTTCCCTTAGGAGGGAGCTGGCCTTGCGGGCTGCTGATTTCCAGGTTTTTAGATACCCCCAGTATCCTGGTCGGATGGGGTGGCTGGCCAATGCCTGGAGGGCATTCTTGCATTGTTCCATTTCAAGTGGTCCCAGTTTTTGCACTAATACTCCAAGGGCGATTCGCCTTGGACCAGGAATGTAAAGGTCAAAGGGTTTAGCTAACTTAGGGAGGTCCAGGGCCAGGGTCTGAATTGACTGCTCTTTCCATTCTTGAAAGGCCGCTTCTGGATTCTATTCAAAAGGATCATCATCTTTTCCTTTCAGTGTTTCATATAGAGGCCCAGCTATTAGACTCTAGTTAGGGATCCAGATGCAGCAAACCCCGGTCTCCCCAGGAACCCCTAAGCTGTCTTCTAGTTTCAGGAAGGCTGAGGCTGCAAATGGCTTCTTCCCTTTCCTGGGGTGGGCTTCTCCGACCTTCTGTGCGAATGAAGCCCAGGAAGGCCACTTTAGTTTGTGATATTTGAGCCTTTTCCTTGGACACCTTCTATCTTTTATTGGCTAGGTAGTTCAGAGGCCTCCTTAGTCGGGCTGGTGATCAGAATGTCATCTGCATATTGAAGGAGGGTTCCCTTCTCCAGAGGTAGATCTTTTAGGTCTTTAGCTAACGTTTCCCCAAATATGTTGTGGGAATTTTTGAACCCCTGGGGCAGGACGGCCCAGCAGTATTGTTTTTGTTGTATGTTGAGTCCTGCCACTCACAGCCAAAATTTCTTGTGACTCTGGGAGTAATGGAATACAGAAGAAGGCATCATTGAAGTCTAATACAGAATACCATGTCCTGGTGGATGGTAGAATGACCAGCAGGGTGTAGGAATTAGGAACTACTAGATGTATATCCTCTGTGGCTTCACTGACTGTCCTGGCGTCCTCTACCAGGTCCCCAGCAGCCCACGGGGCTCTTGTGGTCAGGCCCCTCCCAGGATATGGAGCTTACCTGGGCAGGTACCCAGCGGCCCACGGGGCTCTGGTGGTTAGGCCGCTCCCAGGATATGGAGCTCACCTGGGCAGGTACCCAGCAGCCCATGGGGCCCTCATGGTCAGGCCCCTCCCAGGATATGGAGCTCACCTGGGCAGGTACGCAGCAGCCCACGGGGCTCTCGTTGGCAGGCCCCTCCCTGGATATGGAGCTCCCGTGGACAGGTACCCCGGCAGGGCTGGGCACACAGGATCCGTGCACATAGCCCTCATTGCAGAGCACCCCCAGCACACCTGTCACTCAGAGCTGACACAGAGCACCTCAGAGCAGAGCTTGAACTAACAAACAGCAGCTCCAACAGGTCTGTGACCCTAGGCTTCACTCTGTGCAGCCTCCCTCTGCCTGGTCTTCCAGGGGCTTCCACTGCAGCTGGGGCACCAGGCCTCTGTCTCCACCCACCACCCCTCCTCTCCCTGACTCCTGGGTTCCTCTCATTAGCAGAGGGTCTTCTTGAAGTTGTCTCCCACTCATGGACCAGATAAAATGATTAGAAAACAAGCCAGGGCTGCCGCCCCTTATCTATCCTGACTCTCGGGACCCTACACCTGTTCCTTGGATCTGGCCGGTGCAGCAAGGCCCATTCTCTGCAACTCTGAGCCCCTGAGGGGCGAGGATTGGCTGACCTGGGCAGCCTGACCCGGCCGGCCAGCCCTTCCCAGGTGTGCCTGGGTTGAGGTCAATATAAACACCCCTCCAGGCAGCAAAAGCCTCTGCAGCTGTGCCTGACGCCATATTCTCTGCCCCGTCAGCAGTCTCGGGGTTGGGCTGGTGGGAGGGAGTAGGGCCCACGGCTCTATGAGTGGCCCGGTGTGACTGGGGCTCTGCTGGACTTTCTGCAGGAGTTGCCGGGCTGCCACCTGCTAAAGAAGAGGATGTGTCACCCATACTTGCTGCTGGAATTTCTCCCCGGGCAGAGGTGAGGAAGGAAAAAAGCAGTGGGGGCCGGGACAGGAGGGGTACCTCAGGCAGGGAAATGGAAAGCTTCCAGACGAGCACCCGGGGCCAGGACCATCCTGGCTGGCCTGCAGGCACCACGTCGGCCTGCGTGCTGTCACTGGTGTGACTCCAAGCCCCTTCCTCTAGTTTTTAAAGTCTTTGCACACATTCAGGTGTTTTACCTGGGAAGGGTTGGAAAAGTTCAGCAGCAGCTGGCCTGGGGCTCAGCTCACGTTTACTCAGAGACGCCTCCTCACGGTCCCCCAGCTTTGCAATGAGGACGCTCCTCGTGTGGGGGCTGCTGGCTGCATGGGAGATGATTCCCCACCTGTGACCAACTTCAGAATTGTTTACCACTGGAGCAAGTGCCCTGATAGGGTTTTCCTCTGTATGACCAGTGGGTTCTGTTTTTTTTTTTTTTCTTTTTTGGTTCAAGGTAAGTTTTATTCCTCATTTTGTATTTATGGATATAAGCATGGAAATAATTCATTCATATAAATACGTCTATGGGAAGGACAGAACTTTTTTTTCTGTTTTATTTCTTTAAGTATTATTTATTTTTTAATTTTTGAATTTATTTTATTCATTTTTTTATACAGCAGGCTCTTATTGGTTATCTATTTTATACATATAAGTGTATATATGTCAATCCCAGGCTCGCAATTCATCCCACCACCACCACCCTGCCACTTTCCCCCCTTGGTGTCCATACATTTGTTCTCTACATCTGTGTCTCTATTTCTCCCTTGCAAACCGGTTCATCTTTACCATTTTTCTAGGTTCCCCATGTATGCATTAATATACGATATTTGTTTTCTCTTTCTGACTTACTTCACTCTGTATGACAGTCTCTAGATCTATCCACGTCTCTACAAATGACCCAATTTCATTCCTTTTTATGGCTGAGTAAAATTCCATTTTATACATGTAGCACATCTTTTCTGTTCGTCTGTCTATGGGCATTTAAGTTGCTTCCATGACCTGGCTATTATAAATAGTGCTGCAATGAATATTGTGGTGAATATGTCTTTTTGAATTATGGTTTTCTCTGGGTATATGGCTAGTAGTGGGATTGCTGGGTCATATGGTAATTCTATTTTTAGTTTTTTAAGGAACCTCCATACTGTTCTCCATAGTGACTGTATCAATTTACATTCCCACAAATAGTGTAAGAGGGTTCCCTTTTCTCCACACCCTCTCCAGCATTTGTTGCTTGTAGATTTTCTGATGATGCCCATTCTAACTCGTGTGAAGTGATACCTCATTGTAGTTTTGGTTTATATTTCTCTAATAATTTGTGATGTTGAGCAGCTTTTCATGTGCTTCTTAGTCATCTGTATGTCTTCTTGGGACAAATGTCTATTTACATCATCTGCCCATTTTTGGATTGGGTTGTTTGTTTTTTTACTGTTGAGCTGCATGAGCTGTTTATATACATTGGAGATTACTCCTTTGTCCATTGATTCATTTGCAAATATTTTCTCCCATTGTGAGGGTTGTCTTTTCGTCTTGTTTGTAGTTTCCTTTGCTTTGCAAAAGCTTTTAGGTTTCATTTGCTCCCATATGTTTATTTTTTTTTTATTCCATTACTCTACAAGGTGGATCAAAAAAGATCTTGCTGTGATTTATGTCAAAGAGTATTCTTCCTATGTTTTCCTCTAAGAGTTTTATAGAGTCCGGTCTTACATTTTGGTCTCTAATCCATTTTGAGTTTATTTTTTGTGTATGGTGTTAGGGAGTGTTCTAATTTCATTCTTTTACATGTAGCTGTCCATTTTTCCCAGCACCACTTATTGAAGAGACTGTCTTTTCTCCTTTGTATACCCTTGCCTCCTTTGTCATAGATTAGTGGGCCATAGGTGTGTAGGTTTATCTCTGGGCTTTCTTTTTTTTTTTTTCTTTTACATCTTTATTGGAGTATAATTGCTTTACAATTGTGTGTTAGTTTCTGCTGTATAAAAAAGTGAATCAGCTCTGCGTATACATATAACACCATATACCCTACCTCTTGCACCTCCCTCTCACTCCCTTATCCCACCCTTTTAGGTGGTCACAAAGCACAGAGCTGATCTCCCTGTGCTATGTGGCTGCTTCCCAGTAGCTATCAATTTTACATTTGGTAGTGTATATTTGTCCATACCACTCTCTCACTTTGTCCCAGCTTACCCTTCCCTCTCCCCATGTCCTCAAGTCCTTTCTCTACGTCTGTGTCCTTAATCCTTTCCTGCCCCTAGGTTCTTCATAAACTTTTTTTTTTAGATTCCATATATATGTGTTAGCATACGGTATTTGTTTTTCTCTTTCTGACTTACTTCACTATGTAGGACAGACTCTAGATCCATCCACCTCACTAAAAATAACTCAATTTCGTTTCTTTTTATGGCTGAATAATGTTCCATTGTATATATGTGCCACATCTTCTTTATCCATTTATCTGTTGTTGGACACTTAGGTTGCTTCCATGTCCTGGCTATTGTAAATAGAGCTACAGTGAACATTGTGGTACATGACTCTTTTTGAATTATGGTTTTCTCAGGGTAAATGTCCAGGAGTGGGTTTGCTGGGTTGTATGGTAGTTCTATTTTTAGTTTTTAAGGAACCCCCATACCGTTCTCCCTAGTGGCTATATCAATTTACATTCCCACCAACAGTGCAAGAGGGTTCCCTTTGCTCCAATAAATGCCTCTCCAGCATTTATTGTTGGTAGATTTTTTGATGATGGCCAATCTGACTGGTGTGAGGTGATACCTCACTGTAGTTTTGATTTGCATTTTTCTAATGATTAGTGATGTTCAGCATCCTTTCATGTGTTTGTTGGCAACCTGTATATCTTCTTTGGAGAAATGTCTATTTAGGTCTTCTGCCCATTTTTGGATTGGGTTGTTTGGTTTTGTGATATTGAGCTACATGAGCTGCTTTTTGGAGATTAATCCTTTGCCATTTGCTTCATTTGAAAATATTTTCTCCCATTCTGATGGTTGTCTTTTCATCTTGCTAATGTTTTCCTTTGCTGTGCAAAAGAATTTATGTTTCATTCGGTCCCATTTTTTAATTTTTGTTTTTATTTCCATTTCTCTAGGAGGTGGGTCAAAAAGGATCTTGCTGTGATTTATGTCATAGACTGTTCTGCTTATGTTTTCCTCTAAGAGTTTTATAGTGGCTGGTCTTATATTTAGGTCTCTAATGCATTTTGAGTTTACTTTTGTGTATGGTGTTAGGGAGTGTACTAATTTCATTCTTTTACATGTAACTGTCCAGTTTTCCCAGCACCACTTACTGAAGACACTGTCTTTTCTCCATTGTATACCCTTGCCTCCTTTGTCATAGATTAGTGAACCATAGGTACGTGGGTTTATCTCTGTGCTTTCTATCCTGTTCTATTGACCTATATTTCTGTTTTTCTGTCAGTACCATAATATCTTGATTACTGTAGCTTTGTAATATAGTCTGAAGTCTGGAAGTCTGATTCCTCCAGCTCTTTTTTTTCCCCCTCAAGACTGCTTTGGCTATCCAGGGTCTTTTGTGTCTCCCTACAAATTTTAAGATTTTTTTTTCTTGTTCTGTAGAAAATGCCAAAGGTATTTTGATCGGGATTGCATTGAATATGTAGATTGCTTTGGGTAGTATAGTCATTTTCACAATATTGATTCTTCTAATCCGAGAATATGGTATATGTCTCCATCTGTTTATATCATCTTTGATTTCTTTCATCAGTGTCTTATAGTTTTCTGAGTACAGGTCTTTTACTTCCTTAGGTAGGTTTATTCCTAGGTATTTTATTCTTTTTGTTGCAGTGGTAATGGGATTGTTTCCTTAATCTCTCTTTCTGATCTTTCATTGTTAGTGTATAGGAATGCAAGCAATTTCTGTGCATTAATTTTGTATCCTGCAACTTTACCAAATTCATTGATTAGCTCCAGTGGTTTTCTGGTGGCATCTTTAGGATTCTCTATCTATGATATCATGTCATCTGCAAACAGTGACAATTTTACTTCTTCTTTTCCTTTTTGTATTCCTTTTATTTCTTTTTCTTCTCTGATTGCCATGGCTAGGACTTCCAAAACTATGTTGAATAGCAGTGGTGAGAGTGGACATCCTCGTCTTGTTCCTGATCTTAGAGGAAACGCTTTCCGTTTTTCACCATTGAGAATGCTGTTTGCTGTGGGTTTGTCATATATGGCCTTTATTATGTTGAGGTAGTTTCCCTCTATGCCCACACTCTGCAGAGTTTTTATCGTAAATGAGTGTTGAATTTTCTCAAAATCTTTTCCTTCATCTATTGAGATGATCATATGGTTTTATTCTACAATTTGTTAATATGGTGTATCACATTGATTTGTGTATATTGAAGAATCCTTGCATCCCTGGGATAAACCCCACTTGATCATGGTGTATGATCCTTTTAATGTGTTGTTCGATTCTGTTTGCTAGTATTTTGTTCAGGATTTTTACATCTATATTCATCAGTGATATTGGTCTATAATTTTCTTTCCTTGTAGTATCTCTGTCTGATTTTGGTATCAGGGTGATGGTGGTCTCATAGAATGAGTTTGGGAGTGTTCCTTCCCCTGCAATTGTTTTGAAGAATTTGAGAAGGTTGGGTGTTAGCTCTTCTCTAAATGTTTGATAGAATTCACCTGTGATGCCATCTGGTTCTGAACTTTTGTTTGTTGGAAGATTTTTAATCACAGTTTCAATTTCATTGCTTGCGATAGGTTTGTTCACATTTTCTATTTCTTCCTGGTTCAGTCTTAGAAGGTTATCCCTTTCTAAGAATTTGCCCATTTCTTCCAGATTGTCCATTTTATTGCCCTAGAGTTGCTTGTAGTAGTCTCTTAGGATGCTTTGTACTCCTGTGGTGTCTGTTGTAACTTCTGCTTTTTCACTTCTAATTTTGTTGATTTGCGTCCTCTCCCTCTTTTTCTGGAGTCTGGCTAAAGGTTGATCATTTTTGCTTATCTTCTCAAAGAACCAGCTTTTAGTTTTATTGATCTTTGCTTTCGTTTTCTTTGTTTCTATTTCATTTATTTCCGCTCTGATCTTTATGATTTCTTTCCTTCTACTAACTTTGGGTTTTGTTCTTCTTTCTCTAGTTCCTCTAGGTGTAAGGTTAGATTATTTATTTGAGATTTTTCTTGTTTCTTGAGGTAGGCTTGTATTGCTATAAACTTCCCTCTTAGAACTCCTTTTGCTGCATCCCATAGGTTTTGGATCATCGTGTTTTTGTTGTCATTTGTCTCTAGGTAGTTTTTGATTTCCTCTTTGATTTCCTAAGTGATCCCTTGGTTATTTATTAACGTATTGTTTAGCCTCCATGTGTTTGTGTTTTTTACGTTTTTTTCCATGTAATTGATTTCTTTTTTTTTTTTTTCATGTAATTGATTTCTAATCTCATAGCATTGTGGTCGGAACAGCTGCTTGATATGATTTCACTTTTCTTAAATTTACTGAGGCTTTATCTGTGACCCAAGATGTGATCTATCCTGGAGCATGTTCCGTGTGCAGTTGAGAAGAACGTGTAATCTGCTGCTTTTGGATGGAATGTCCTATAAATATCAATTAACTCTATCTGGTCTATTGTGTCATTTAAAGCTTGTGTTTCCTTATTAATTTTCTGTCTGGCTGATCTCCACTGGTGTAAATGAGCTGTTAAAGTCCCCCGCTATTATTGTGTTACTGTCGATTTCCTCTTTTATAGCTGTTAGCAGTTGCCTTATACATTGAGGTGCTCCTATTTTGGGTACATATATATTTATAATTGTTATATCTTCTTCTTGGATTGATCCCTTGACCATTATGTAGTGTCTTTCCTTGTCTCTTGTAACATTCTTTATTTTAAAGTCTATTTTATCTGATATGAGTATTGCTACTCCAGCTTTCTTTCGATTTTCATTTGCATAAAATATATTTTTCCATCGCCTCACTTTGAGTCTGTATGTGTCCCTAGCTCTGAAATGGATCTCTTGTAGACAGCATATATATGGGTCTTGTTTTTGTATCCATTCAGCGAGCCTGTGTCTTTTGGTTGGAACATTTAGTGCATTCACCTTTAAGGTAATTATCGATATGTATGTTCCTAGTACTATTTTCTTAATTGTTATAGGTTTGTCTTGGTGGGTCCTTTTCTTCTCTTGTGTTTCCCACTTAGAGAAGTTCCTTCAGCATTTGGTGTAGAGCTGGTTTCATGGTGCTGAATTCTCTTAGCTTTTGCTTGTCTGTAAGGCTTTTGATTTCTCCATCAAATCTGAATGAGCTCTTTGCAGGGTGGAGTACTCTTGGTTGTAGGTTCTTCCCTTTCATCACTTTAAATTTATCATGCCACTTCCTTCTGGCTTGTAGATTTTCTACTGAGAAATCAGCTGTTATCCTTATGGGAGTTCCCTTGTATGTTATTTGTCATTTTTCCCTTGCTGCTTTCAATCATTTCTCTTTGTCATTAATTTTTGTCAATTTGATTACTATGTGTCTTGTCATTTTTCTCCTTTGGTTTATCCTGCCTGGGACACTCTGTGCTTCTGGACTTGGGTGGCTATTTCTTTTCCCATGCTAGGGAAGTTTTTGACCATAATCTCTTCAAATATATTCTCGGGTCCTTTCTCTCTCTCTTCTCCTTCTGGGACCCCTATAATGCGAATGTTGTTGCGTTTAATGTTGTCCCAGAGGACTCTTGGGGTGTCTTCATTTATTTTCATTCTTTTTCTTTAATCTGTTCCATGGCAGTGATTTCCACCTTTCTGTCTTCCAGGTCTCTTATCCGTTCTTCTGCCACAGTTATTCTGCTACTGATTCCTTCTAGTGTATTTTTCATTTCAGTTATTCCATTGTTCACCTCTGTTTGTTTGTTCTTTAATTCTTCTAGGTGTTTGTTCCTTAATTCTTCTAGGTCTTTGTTAAGCATTTCTTGCGTCTTCTCGATCTTTGCCTCCTTTCTTTTTCCAAGGTCTTGGCTCAACTTCACTATCATTATTCTGAATTCTTTTTCTGGAAGGTTCCCTATCTCCACCTCATTTCATTTTTTTTGTGGGGTTTTATCTTGTTCCTTGATCTGGTATAATGTCCTCTGCCTTTTCATTTTGTCTATCTTTCTGTGAATGTGGTTTTCCTTCCACAGGCTGCAGAATTGTAGTTCTTCTTGCTTCTGCTGTCTGCTCTCTAGTGGATGAGTCTATCTTAGAGGCTTGTGCAAGCTTCCTGATGGGAGGGACTGGTGGTGGGTAGAGCTGGGTGTTGCTTTGGTGGACAGAGCTTTAATCTGCTTGTCTACGGATTAAATAAAACTTTAATAAAAAGTTTAATCCGCTTGTCTGCTGATGCATGGGGCTGGGTTCCCTCCCTGTTGGTTGTTTGGCCTGAGGCGACCCAGCACTGGAGCCTACCTTGCTCTTGGTGGGGCTAACGGCGGACTCTGGGAGGGCTCACACCAAGGAGTATTTCCCAGAACTTCTGCTGCCAGTGTCGTTGTCCTCATGGTGAGCCACAGCCACAGACACCACCTGCCTCTGCAGGAGACCCTCTAAAAGTAGCAGGTAATTCTGGTCATTCTCCTACGGGGTCACTGCTCCTTCCCCTGGGTCCTGATGTGCACACTACTTTGTGTGTGCCTTCCAAGAGTGGAGTATCTGAGTGGAGTTGAGACTCTGATTCTCTGTGTGGAGTCGCACAGACTCTGGGTCCTGTGAAGCTTCGATGTTTTCTGATTCTAGAAATCCTATAGGAGACGGTCCACAGCAGGTGACACTAATGTTGTCAGTAGAGGTGTTGAAGCCAAAGATCTGCAGTTCCAACTAGAGGTGCCGATGTACATACAGGACAAAATCATCTCGTGTGAATGTAGTTCAGGCATGTTTAAGATGAATGCAGTCATGTTAATGCCTACCATATTCTATCTTGAGCCTCTCCTCAGGGAGCCCCTCCTCAGTTCCTGAGGCTCCTGTAAGTCATGTACAGGGGACTGAAGAGTGGGCTCTGTCCAGTCTGAGCCCTGAGTTACCCTGTGTGTATCTTAGGATCCTTTGTATTTCTGTGGTGTCTGTTGTAACATCATCTCTTTCATTTCAGATTTATTTGGGCCCTCTCTTTTTAAAAAAACATACGACTGTTGTCTTTTATTCTTTACAGAAGTTTAATAAGTGTTTGATCTACTATCCTTACCCTATGTATACTTTTTGCAGTGAGATTTTTACTTTTCTTTGTTTCCTTGTTACTATCAATAATTAGTGAGACTTCTTTTAAGCTACCTTCAACATTGCTTATAAAGCTGCTTTATTAGTGATGACAGAGCCTTAATGGAAGTCATGTTCTGATTGTAAATTAGAATGCAATGTGCCAGCAAAAAGCCCCTTAAGTTTATGTCTCATTACTTCTTGTTCTTTTTTTAATTTAATTTTTATTTTTTGTCAGAGCAAGTGTAATTAAAATGTTTTGTTTCTTCTAGGTGTGCAAGATGTGGTTCTTTTAAACATATACATATATCTATTCTTCTTTGGATCATTTTCCCATGTAGGTTATGATACAATGTTGAGTAGTCTTGTCTTGGTATTACGTAGGTCTTTGGTGATTACATATTTCACATGTGTTTCTATATCTATCTTAACCCCAATATCCTAATGTCTCCAATCCTCACACCTTTCCATTTGGTGAACCATAAGTTTGTTTAATGAACCTGTGATTGCATTTCTCTGTGGAAATATCTTCATTGGTATCAATTTTTAGCTAAGACCTATAAGTGATATTATAGGATATGTGTCTTTTGCTTTCTGACTTAGTACAATTTGCCTGATTACCTCAAGAATCATACATGGTGCTGCAAATGGCATTGTTTCATTTTTTTCCCTGGCTAATAGTCCATCTGTACGTGTACCAGTTCTTCTTTGGCCACGCACCTGTTGATGGACTTTCTGGTTGCCTCCATGTCTTGGCTATTGTAATACTGCTGCAATGCACATTTGCTTGCCTGTGTCTTTCCAGTTCTATCTTCTTATGTTATAGGCCAAGGAGTGGGCTTGCTGTATCATATGGTAGCGCAGTGTGTACGTTTTAAAGGCACCACCATTCAGTGTTCATTAGTGGCTCTTTCCAGGTTACGTCCCACTTAAAATTGAGGGTATGCATTTCTCCAAAACACCTTCAATATTTATTGTTTGTAGTTTTCTTGCTGATGGTTATTCTAACAGGTGTGAGCTGATACCTCTCTGTGGTTGAATTTGCATGTGTCCCATAATCTGTTGAAATGGAGCTTTAAAGCATGCCCTTTTTATTTATCAAACTGTGATTACAGCTTAGTTGTTCAAAGTGTTTTCTTAAAGTAAGTGTCACATTTTGAAAATTTTTGGCCATTACCTCCGTCAAGACATTTTGAGGGCAGGTTTCATTTACAGCCCTGAAGTACTTGTTCATATGAAGTGACCATTAGCACAGGTTTTAAAGCTGCTTTTACAGGTAACGGCAAGAGGGCGGCAGCCTTTCTACGTTCCCCAATCTGGTAACTAGGGAAAGAGACCTTCACCCCCAAGAGTGTCCAGCTTTATTTCTCATCCAGCTGTGGGTCTAGATATGGTCACACCAGGTGGCATCACAGCCCCGGAACGAATTATGTAAAAATTTCTCCCTCTATCACTCTCTTTGTTTTTTGGGTTTTTTAAAGTAATTTATTTTTATAATGGGGTTTACCTGATTTTCACTGCTGTGTTTATGCCACTTTACATCCAATTCTTTCACTTACAGAGAGATATCAATACATAGGTTTTAAGATTTTTACTAGTCAGATATATTCTTCTTCGTTAAATAGGGGGTGTTGCGTCCACTTCACTGAGCAAGGAGTAGGTCTTGTCTATTACATATTGGGTTTATGGAACAGTATCTGAGCTAATTTGAAACTCTTGTTTTATGTATCACCCCACCTCAGCTTTCCCGTTAAGCAGCCATAGTCTGTTTTCTAAATATGTGACTCTGTTCTGTTTAGTAATTCAGTTCAAGTGTAACAGTTTTTACATTCCCTCTATAAGTGATATCTTATGATAAGTGCCGTTTTCTGTGTGACTTATTTCACTTAGAATCGTCGTACCTAAATCCACTCATCATGCAGCTACTAGCATTATGATATTGATTTCATGGCTGAATGATATTCCATTGTACATAAGGACCACAACTTCTTTATCCATTTTTCTCTTTCCTGGATATTTAAGGTGGAATGAAGTGGAGGTCCTTGTCAACAGAGTACCCCTAAACGTTGGGGTGCCTGTATCTTGCTGATTTTTCATTTTCCCGATTTATACCCCATGCGTGGAAGTGCCCTATGCTCTCTAAGCTGTGTTTTTTAGATGTTTCAGGACACACCGTACACTTCTCCAGAGTGGCTGTTGGCAATTTACATCCCACCCAGGAGCATAGCAAGGCTCACATTTCTCCACGGTCTGTCCTGCATTTCTGGATTTTACACGTTTTTCAGCATGGCCCTTTTGACCGATGGGAAGCGAGACTTCTTTGTAGCGCTGATTTGCCTTTCCAGGTTGCTTGGTTGGCCAAAAAGGGCGTATGCGTTTTTTCCTGAATATATTCAGGAAAAAACGCATACGCCCTTTTTGGCCAAGGGCATCATTGTCCACGTTTTGCAGCTTTTCATGTGCTTTAAAGGCGATTCGCATCTACCTCCTGAAATCTGTTTCCTGCAATTCTGCCTTGCTTTCAAATCCTCTTCGTTGCCTTCCCTCAATATATTTGTGAATGAGTGATATCATTTATAACTCTGCAGGTTTGTGAATTGCTGTGCCCTTGAGCTCCATTTTTCAACTCGCTTTTTTGGGAGCTCTCCGCAAAAGCGCAGGTTTGTTTCAGGCACTATTCTGGTTCCGGAGGGAAGGCAGAGCCTATGTTTAATTCTTCTTCCCGATGGGAAAATAGAGTGACCTGTGCCTGTTCCAACACCAAGAGCTGGTCTCTCATTGGTTCCCCCTCTTCCCGTTCACCCTCAGGACAAATTGCAAACTGTACGGAACAAGAGGTTAAAGGTGCTGAGGCTCCAAGTAGTGAGATTGCTAGTATAGTGGCTGGAATGGCGAACCCAAGCACAAGGAGATGAGGAATGAGGTACGTTTTAGAAACCTTTCCCCATCACACGGTGTACCATCTTCTGGGTTTCTCTTGCATGTTTTCGAGGTAGGAAGACGCCATTGGACTTGGAGATTTGGGACACTTGGGATGGGTACCACACAGTATTACTGTGAAGGGTCTGCGTTTGCTTACCCAACCTCACCAAACCTCTCAGCCCCAAGAGTGTCCACCCTTATGTCTCATCCAGCTGTGGGTCTAGATATGGTAAATCCAGTTTGCATCACTGCCCCTGAACGAATTGTGTAAGTATTTCTTGCTCTTTCACTGTCTTTTTTCATGGGTTTTTAAAAGTAATTTATTTTTATAATGGGGTTTGGCTGCTTTTCACGGCTCTGTTTATGACGCTTTACAGCCACTTGACACACTTACAGAGAGATATCAATACATATTTTAAGATTCTTACTAGTCAGATATATTCTTATGCGGTGAATAGCGGGTGTTGGGTTCAGTTCTCTGAGCATGTAGTGGGTCTTGTCTATTACATATTTGGTTTATGGAATGGTATCTGAGCTAATTTGAAACCCTTGTTATATGCATTACCTCACCTCACCTTTCCCATTAAGCAGCCATCGTGTGTTTACTGCATGTGTGACTCTGTTCTATTTTGTAAATCAGTTCAAGTGTAACGGATTTTACATTCTCTCTATAAGTGATATCTTATGATAAGTGTCTTTTTCTGTGTGACTAATTTCACTTAGAATCGTCGTACCTCTATCCACTCCTCCTGCTGCTACTAGCCTTATGACATTGATTTCATGGTTGAATGATATTCCATTGTACATAAGGAACACAAATTCTTTATCCATTTTTCTCTTTCCTTGGATATTTAAGGTGGAATGAAGTGGAGGATCCTGTCAACAGAGTAGCCCTAAACTTTGGGGTGCCTGTGTCCTGCTGATTTTTGCTTTTCCCAATTTATACACCCATGAGTGGAAGTGCCCTATGCTCTCTAAGCTGTGTTTTTTAGAAGTTTCAGGACACACCGTACACTTCTCCAGAGTGGCTGTTGGCAATTTACATCCCGTCCATCAGAAGAGCAAGGCTCCCATTTCTCCATGGCCTGTCCTGCATTTCTGGTTTGTTCAGTTTTTTCAGCATGGCACTTTTGACCAAATGGAAGCGATACTTCTTTGTACCGCTGATTTGCATATCCAGGTTGCTTGGTTGGCCAAAAAGGGCGTGTGCGTTTTTTCCTGAATATATTCAGGAAAAACCGCATACGCCCTTTTGGCCAAGGGCATCATTGTCGACGTTTTGCCTCTTTTCATGTGCGTTAAAGGCGATTCGAATCTACCTTCTGAAATCTGTTTCCGACAATTCTGCCTTGCTTTCAAATCCTCTTCGCTGCCTTCCCTCAATATATTTGTGGATGAGAGTTATCATTTATAACTCTGAAGGTTTGTGAATTGCAGTGACCCTGACCCCCATTTTTCAACTCGCTTTTTAGGGAGCTGACTGCAGAAGCACAGGATTGCTTCAGGCCCTATTCTGGTTCCGGGGGGAAGGCTGAGCCTATGTTTAATTTTTCTTCCCAATGGGAAAATAGAGTGACCTGTGCCTGTTCCAACACCTAGAGCTAGTCTCTCATTGGTTGCCCCTATTCCCGTTCACCCTCAGGACAAATTGCCCTCTGTACGGAACAGGAGGTTAAAGGTGCTGATGCTCCAAGTAGGGAAATTGCTAGTAAAGCGACTGGAATGGGGAACCCTAGCACAAGGAGATGAGAAATGAGGTGCCTTTTAGAAACCTTTCGCCATCACACGCTGTACCATCTTCTGGGTTTCTCATGCATGTTTTCGATGTAGGAAGATGCCCTTGAACCTGGAGATTAGGGACCCATAGGAGGGGTAACTCGCAGTATTATTTTAAGGGTCTGCGTTTGTTCATCCAACCTCACCAAACCTCTCAGCCCCAAGAGTGTCCACCCATATGACTCATCCAGCTGTGGGTCTAGATATGGTCAATCCAGGTGGCATCAAAGCCCCTGAACGAATTCTGTAAGAATTTCTCTCTTTTTCACTGTCTTTGTTCAATGGGGTTTTAAAAGTAATTTATTTTTATGATGCGGTATAGCTGCTTTTCACTCCTGTGTTTATGCCACTTTACACATTTACAGTGATATATCAATACACAGGTTTTAAGATTCTTACTAGTCAGATATATCCTTTTGCGGTTAATAGGGGGTGTAGAGTCCATTTCCTGAGCAAGGAGTAGGTCTTGTCTATTACATATTGGGTTTAAGGAACGGTATCTGAGCTAATTTGAAACCCTTGTTTTATGTATCACCCCACCTCACCTTTCCCGTTAAGCAGCCATAGTGTTTTTTCTGCATGTGTGACTCTGTTCTGTTTTGTAATTCAGTTCAAGTGTAACGGTTTTTACATTCCCTCTATAAGTGATAACTTATGAGAAATTACCTTTTCTGTGTGACTTATTTCACTTAGAATCGTCGTACCTAAATCCACTCATCATGCTGCTACTAGCCTTATGACATTGATTTCATGGATGAGTGATATTCCATTGTACATAATTACCACAAATTCTTTATCCATTTTTCTCTTTCCTGGGATATTTAAGGTGGGATGAAGTGGAGGTCCTTGGCAACAGAGCAGCCCTAAACTTTGGAGTGCTTGTGTCTTGCTGATTTTTAATTTTCCCAATTTATACCCCCATGAGTGGAAGTGCCCTATGCTCTCTAAGCTGTGTTTTTTAGATGTTTCAGGACACACCGTACCCTTCTCCAGAGTGGCTGTTGGCAATTTACATCCCGCCCATCAGTGTAGCAAGGCTCCCATTTCTCCATGGCCTGTCCTGCATTTCAGGTTTTGACACTTTTTTCAGCATGGCCCTTTTGACCGATGGGAAGTGAGACTTCTTTGTAGTGCTGATTTGCCTTTCTAGGTTGCTTGGTTGGCCAAAAAGGGCGTATGCGTTTTTTCCTGAATATATTCAGGAAAAAACGCATACGCCATTTTAGTCCAAGGGCATCACTGTCAATGTTTTGCCGCTTTTCATGTGTTTTAAAGGCGATTCTAATCTACCTCCTGAAATCTGTTTCCTGCAATTCTGCCTTGATTTCAAATCCTCTTCTTTGCCTTCCCTCAATATATTTGTGGACGAGAGTTATCATTTATAACTCTGCAGGTTTGTGAATTGCTGTGCCCTGAAGCTCCATTTTACAACTCGCTTTTTTGGGAGCTGGCCGCAAAAGCGCAGGATGGCTTCAGGCCCTGTTCTGGTTCCGGTGGGCAGGGTGAGCCTGTGGTTAATTCTTCTTCCTGATGGGAAAATAGAGTGACCTGTGCCTGTCCCAACACCAAGAGCTAGTCTCTCATTGGTTCCCCGTCTTCCCATTCATCCTCAGGACAAATTGCAACCTGTACGGAACAGGAGGTTAAAGGTGCTGATGCTCCACGTAGGGAGATTGCTAGTAAAGTGGCTGGAATGACGAACCCGAGCACAAGGAGATGAGAAATGAGGTGTGTTTTAGAAACCTTTCCCCATCACACGGTGTACCATCTTCTGGGTTTCTCATGCCTGTTTTCGATGTAGGAAGATGCCCTTGAACCTGGAGATTTGGGACCAATGGGACGGGTAGCACGCAGTACTACTTTAAAGGGTCTGCGTTTGCTCACCCAACTTCACCAAACCTCTCAGCCCCAAGAGTGTCCACCCTTATGTCTCATCCAGCTGTGGCTCTAGATATGGTCAATCCAGGTTGCATCACAGCCCCTGAACGAATTGTGTAAGAATTACTCTCTCTTTCCCTGTCTTTGTTTCATGGGTTTTTAAAAGTAATTTATTTTTATAATGGGGTATAGCTGCTTTTCACGGCTGTGTTTATGCCGCTTTACACCCACTTGACACACTAACAGAGAGATATCAATATATAGGTTTTAAGATTATTACTACTCAGATATATTCTTGTGCGGTGAATCAGGCATGTTGAGTCCAGTTCTCTGAGGAAGGAGTAGGTCTTGTCTATTACATATTGGGTTTATGGAACGGTATCTGAGCTGATTTGAAACTCTTGTTTTATGTATCACCCCACCTCACCTTTCCCGTTAAGCAGCCATAGTGTGTTTTCTGCATGTGTGACTCTGTTCTGTTTTGTAATTCAGTTCAAGTGTAACGGTTTTTACATTCCCTCTATAAGTGACACCTTATGAGAAGTGTCCTTTTCTGTGTGACTTATTTCACTTAGAATCGTCGTACCTAAATCCACTCATCATGCTGCTACTAGCCTTATGATATTGATTTCATGGCTGAGTGATACTCCATTGTACATAAGGTCTACAACTTTTTTATCCATTTTTCGCTTTCCTGGGATATTTAAGGTGGAATGAAGTGGAGGTCCTTGTCAACAGAGCAGCCCTAAACTTTGGGGTGCTTGTGTCTTGCTGATTTTTAATTTTCCCTCTTTATCCCCCCATGCGTGGAAGTGCCCTATGCTCTCTAAGCTGTGTTTTTTAGCTGTTTCAGGACACACCGTACCTTTCTCTAGACTGGCTGTTGGCAATTTACATCCCGCCCATGAGTGTAGCAAGGCTCCCATTTCTCCATGGCCTGTCCTGCATTTCTGGTTTTGACACTTTTTTCAGCATGCCCTTTTTGATGGATGGGAAGCGAGACTTCTTTGTAGCGCTGATTTGCCTTTCCAGGTTGCTTGGTTGGCCAAAAAGGGCGTATGCGTTTTTTCCTGAATATATTCAGGAAAAAACGCATACGCCCTTTTTGGCCAAGGGCATCACTGTCAACGTTTTGCCGCTTTTCATGTGCTTTAAAGGCGATTCGAATCTACCTCCTAAAATCTGTTTCCTGCAATTCTGCCTTGACTTCAAATCCTCTTCTTTGCCTTCCCTCAATATATTTGTGGACGAGAGTTATCATTTATAACTCTGCAGGTTTGTGAATTGCAGTGCCCTGAAGCTCCATTTTACAACTCGCTTTTTTGGGAGCTGGCCGCAAAAGCGCAGGATGGCTTCAGGCCCTGTTCTGGTTCCGGGGGGCAGGCTGAGCCTGTGGTTAATTCTTCTTCTTGATGGGAAAATAGAGTGACCTGTGCCTGTCCCAACACCAAGAGCTAGTCTCTCATTGGTTCCCCGTCTTCCCGTTCATCCTCAGGACAAATTGCAACCTGTACGGAACAGGAGGTTAAAGGTGCTGATGCTCCACTTAGGGAGATTGCTAGTAAAGTGGCTGGAATGGCGAACCCGAGCAGAAGGAGATGAGAAATGAGGTGCGTTTTAGAAACCTTTCCCCATCACACGGTGTACCATCTTCTGGGTTTCTCATGCCTGTTTTCGATGTAGGAAGATGCCCTTGAACCTGGAGATTTGGGACCCATGCGACGGGTAGCACGCAGTATTACTTTAAAGGGTCTGCGTTTGCTCACCCAACGTCACCAAACCTCTCAGCCCCAAGAGTGTCCACCCTTATGTCTCATCCAGCTGTGGGTCTAGATATGGTCAATCCAGGTTGCATCACAGCCCCTGAACGAATTGTGTAAGAATTTCTCTCTCTTTCACTGTCTTTGTTTCATGGGTTTTTAAAAGTAATTTATTTTTATAATGGGGTATAGCTGCTTTTCACGGCTGTGTTTATGCCGCTTTACACCCACTTGACACACTAACAGAGAGATATCAATTCATAGGTTTTAAGATTATTACTAGTCAGATATATTCTTGTGCGGTGAATCAGGCGTGTTGAGTCCAGTTCTCTGAGCAAGGAGTAGGTTTTGTCTATTACATATTGGGTTTATGGAACGGTATCTGAGCTAATTTGAAACTCTTGTTTTATGTATCACCCCACCTCACCTTTCCAGTTAAGCAGCCATAGTGTGTTTTCTGCATGTGTGACTCTGTTCTGTTTTGTAATTCAGTTCAAGTGTAACGGTTTTTACATTCCCTCTATAAGTGACACCTTATGAGAAGTGTCCTTTTCTGTGTGACTTATTTCACTTAGAATCGTCGTACCTAAATCCACTCATCATGCTGCTACTAGCCTTATGATATTGATTTCATGGCTGAGTGTTATTCCATTGTACATAAAGACTACAAATTTGTTATCCATTTTTCGCTTTTCTGGGATATTTAAGGTGGAATGAAGTGGAGGTCCTTGTCAAAAGAGCAGCCCTAAACTATGGGGTGCTTGTGTCTTGCTGATTTTTAATTTTCCCACTTTATACCCCCATGCGTGGAAGTGCCCTATGCTCTCTAAGCTGTGTTTTTTTTATCTGTTTCAGGACAAACCATACCCTTCTCCAGAGTGGCTGTTGGCAATTTACATCCCGCCCATCAGTGTAGCAAGTCTCCCATTTCTTTTTTTTTTTTTTTTTTTTTTTTTCATGTAATGTCTGAAACATTTATATTAACATATTTCCATACATATTTCCATAAAGTCTCCCATTTCTCCATGGCCTGTCCTGCATTTCTGGTTTTGACACTTTTTTCAGCATGGCCCTTTTGACTGATGGGAAGCGAGACTTCTTTGTAGCGCTGTTTGGCCTTTCCAGGTTGCTTGGTTGGCCAAAAAGGGCGTATGCGTTTTTTCCTGAATATATTCAGGAAAAAACGCATACGCCCTTTTTGGCCAAGGGCATCATTGTCAACGTTTTGGCGCTTTTCATGTGCTTTAAAGGCGATTCGATTCTACCTCCTGAAATCTGTTTCCTGCAATTCTGCCTTGATTTCAATTCCTCGTCTTTGCCTTCCCTCAATATATTTGTGGACGAGAGTTATCATTTATAACTCTGTAGGATTGTGAATTGCAGTGCCCTGAAGCTCCATTTTACAACTCGCTTTTTTGGGAGGTGGCCGCAAAAGCGCAGGATGGCTTCAGGCCCTGTTCTGGTTCCGGGGGGCAGGCTGAGCCTGTGGTTAATTCTTCTTCCTGATGGGAAAATAGAGTGACCTGTGCCTGTCCCAACACCAAGAGTTAGTCTCTCATTGGTTCCCCGTCTTCCCGTTCATCCTCAGGACAAATTGCAACCTGTATGGAACAGGAGGTTAAAGATGCTGATGCTCCAAGTAGGGAGATTGCTACTAAAGTGGCTGGAATGGCGAACCCGAGCACAAGGAGATGAGAAATGAGGTGCATTTTAGAAACCTTTCCCCAACACACGGTGTACCATCTTCTTGGTTTCTCATGCATGTTTTCGATGTAGGAAGATGCCCTTGAACCTGGAGATTTGGGACCCATGCGATGGGTAGCACGCAGTATTACTTTAAAGGGTCTGCGTTTGCTCACCCAACCTCACCAAACCTCTCAGCCCCAAGAGTATCCACCCTTATGTCTCATCCAGCTGTGGGTCTAGATATGGTCAATCCAGGTTGCATCACAGCCCCTGAACGAATTGTGTAAGAATTTCTCTCTCTTTCACTGTCTTTGTTTCATGGGTTTTTAAAATAAATTTATTTTTATAATGGGGTTTAGCTGCTTTTCACGGCTGTGTTTATGCCGCTTTACACCCACTAGACACACTAACAGAGAGATATCAATACATAGGTTTTAAGATTATTACTAGTCAGATATATTCTTGTGCGGTGAATCGGGCGTGTTGAGTCCAGTTCTCTGAGCAAGGAGTAGGTCTTGTCTATTACATATTGGGTTTATGGAACGGTATCTGAGCTAATTTGAAACTCTTGCTTTATGTATCACCCCACCTCGCTTTCCCGTTAAGCAGCCATAGTGTGTTTTCTGCATGTGTGACTCTGTTCTGTTTTGTAACTCAGTTCAAGTGTAACGGTTTTTACATTCCCTCTATAAGTGACACCTTATGAGAAGTGTCCTTTTCTGTGTGACTTATTTCACTTAGAATCGTCGTACCTAAATCCACTCATCATGCTGCTACTAGCCTTATGACATTGATTTCATGGCTGAGTGGTATGCCATTGTACATAAGGACCTCAAATTTTTTATCCATTTTTCGCTTTCCTGGTATATTTAAGGTGGAATGAAGTGGAGGTCCTTGTCAACAGAGCAGCCCTAAACTTTGGGGTGCTTGTGTCTTTCTGATTTTTAATTTTCCCACTTTATACCCCCATGCGTGGAAGTGCCCTATGCTCTCTAAGCTGTGTTTTTTAGATGTTTCAGGACACACCGTACACTTCTCCAGAGTGGCTGTTGGCAATTTACATCCCGCCCATCAGTGTAGCAAGGCTCCCATTTCTCCATGGCCTGTCCTGCATTTCTGGTTTTGACACTTTTTTCAGCATGGCCCTTTTGACTGATGGGAAGCGAGACTTCTTTGTAGCGCTGATTGGCCTTTCCAGGTTGCTTGGTTGGCCAAAAACGGCGTATGCGTTTTTTCCTGAATATATTCAGGAAAAAACGCATACGCCCTTTTTGGCCAAGGGCATCATTGTCAACGTTTTGGCGCTTTTCATGTGCTTTAAAGGCGATTCGAATCTACCTCCTGAAATCTGTTTCCTGCAATTCTGCCTTGATTTCAATTCCTCGTCTTTGCCTTCCCTCAATATATTTGTGGACGAGAGTTATCATTTATAACTCTGTAGGATTGTGAATTGCAGTGCCCTGAAGCTCCATTTTACAACTCGCTTTTTTGGGAGGTGGCCGCAAAAGCGCAGGATGGCTTCAGGCCCTGTTCTGGTTCCGGGGGGCAGGCTGAGCCTGTGGTTAATTCTTCTTCCTGATGGGAAAATAGAGTGACCTGTGCCTGTCCCAACACCAAGAGCTAATCTCTCATTGGTTCCCCGTCTTCCCGTTCATCCTCAGGACAAATTGCAACCTGTACGGAACAGGAGGTTAAAGGTGCTGATGCTCCAAGTAGGGAGATTGCTAGTAAAGTGGCTGGAATGGCAAAGCCGAGCACAAGGAGATGAGAAATGTGGTGCGTTTTAGAAACCTTTCCCCATCACACGGTGTACCATCTTCTGGGTTTCTCATGCATGTTTTCGATGTAGGAAGATGCCCTTGAACCTGGAGATTTGGGACCCATGCGACGGGTAGCACGCAGTATTACTTTAAAGGGTCTGCGTTTGCTCACCCAACCTCACCAAACCTCTCAGCCCCAAGAGTGTCCACCCTTATGTCTCATCCAGCTGTGGGTCTAGATATGGTCAATCCAGGTTGCATCACAGCCCCTGAACGAATTGTGTAAGAATTTCTCTCTCTTTCACTGTCTTTGTTTCATGGGTTTTTAAATGAAATTTATTTTTATAATGGGGTTTAGCTGCTTTTCACGGCTGTGTTTATGCCGCTTTACACCCACTTGACACACTAACAGAGAGATATCAATACATAGGTTTTAAGATTATTACTAGTCAGATATATTCTTGTGCGGTGAATCGGGCGTGTTGAGTCCAGTTCTCTGAGCAAGGAGTAGGTCTTGTCTATTACATATTGGGTTTATGGAACGGTATCTGAGCTAATTTGAAACTCTTGCTTTATGTATCACCCCACCTCGCTTTCCCGTTAAGCAGCCATAGTGTGTTTTCTGCATGTGTGACTCTGTTCTGTTTTGTAACTCAGTTCAAGTGTAACGGTTTTTACATTCCCTCTATAAGTGACACCTTATGAGAAGTGTCCTTTTCTGTGTGACTTATTTCACTTAGAATCGTCGTACCTAAATCCACTCATCATGCTGCTACTAGCCTTATGACATTGATTTCATGGCTGAGTGGTATGCCATTGTACATAAGGACCTCAAATTTTTTATCCATTTTTCGCTTTCCTGGGATATTTAAGGTGGAATGAAGTGGAGGTCCTTGTCAACAGAGCAGCCCTAAACTTTGGGGTGCTTGTGTCTTGCTGATTTTTAATTTTCCCACTTTATACCCCCATGCGTGGAAGTGCCCTATGCTCTCTAAGCTGTGTTTTTTAGATGTTTCAGGACACACCGTACACTTCTCCAGAGTGGCTGTTGGCAATTTACATCCCGCCCATCAGTGTAGCAAGGCTCCCATTTCTCCATGGCCTGTCCTGCATTTCTGGTTTTGACACTTTTTTCAGCATGGCCCTTTTGACTGATGGGAAGCGAGACTTCTTTGTAGCGTTGATTGGCCTTTCCAGGTTGCTTGGTTGGCCAAAAAGGGCGTATGCGTTTTTTCCTGAATATATTCAGGAAAAAACGCATACGCCCTTTTTGGCCAAGGGCATCATTGTCAACGTTTTGGCGCTTTTCATGTGCTTTAAAGGCGATTCGAATCTACCTCCTGAAATCTGTTTCCTGCAATTCTGCCTTGATTTCAATTCCTCGTCTTTGCCTTCCCTCAATATATTTGTGGACGAGAGTTATCATTTATAACTCTGTAGGATTGTGAATTGCAGTGCCCTGAAGCTCCATTTTACAACTCGCTTTTTTGGGAGGTGGCCGCAAATGCGCAGGATGGCTTCAGGCCCTGTTCTGGTTCCGGGGGGCAGGCTGAGCCTGTGGTTAATTCTTCTTCCTGATGGGAAAATAGAGTGACCTGTGCCTGTCCCAACACCAAGAGCTAATCTCTCATTGGTTCCCCGTCTTCCCGTTCATCCTCAGGACAAATTGCAACCTGTACGGAACAGGAGGTTAAAGGTGCTGATGTTCCAAGTAGGGAGATTGCTAGTAAAGTGGCTGGAATGGCAAACCCGAGCACAAGGAGATGAGAAATGTGGTGCGTTTTAGAAACCTTTCCCCATCACACGGTGTACCATCTTCTGGGTTTCTCATGCATGTTTTCGATGTAGGAAGATGCCCTTGAACCTGGAGATTTGGGACCAATGCGACGGGTAGCACGCAGTATTACTTTAAAGGGTCTGCGTTTGCTCACCCAACCTCACCAAACCTCTCAGCCCCAAGAGTGTCCACCCTTATGTCTCATCCAGCTGTGGGTCTAGATATGGTCAATCCAGGTTGCATCACAGCCCCTGAACGAATTGTGTAAGAATTTCTCTCTCTTTCACTGTCTTTGTTTCATTGGTTTTTAAATGAAATTTATTTTTATAATGGGGTTTAGCTGCTTTTCACGGCTGTGTTTATGCCGCTTTACACCCACTTGACACACTAACAGAGAGATATCAATACATAGGTTTTAAGATTATTACTAGTCAGATATATTCTTGTGCGGTGAATCGGGCGTGTTGAGTCCAGTTCTCTGAGCAAGGAGTAGGTCTTGTCTATTACATATTGGGTTTATGGAACGGTATCTGAGCTAATTTGAAACTCTTGCTTTATGTATCACCCCACCTCGCTTTCCCGTTAAGCAGCCATAGTGTGTTTTCTGCATGTGTGACTTTGTTCTGTTTTGTAACTCAGTTCAAGTGTAACGGTTTTTACATTCCCTCTATAAGTGACACCTTATGAGAAGTGTCCTTTTCTGTGTGACTTATTTCACTTAGAATCGTCGTACCTAAATCCACTCATCATGCTGCTACTAGCCTTATGACATTGATTTCATGGCTGAGTGGTATGCCATTGTACATAAGGACCTCAAATTTTTTATCCATTTTTCGCTTTCCTGGGATATTTAAGGTGGAATGAAGTGGAGGTCCTTGTCAACAGAGCATCCCTAAACTTTGGGGTGCTTGTGTCTTGCTGATTTTTAATTTTCCCACTTTATACCCCCATGCGTGGAAGTGCCCTATGCTCTCCAAGCTGTGTTTTTTAGATGTTTCAGGACACACCGTACACTTCTCCAGAGTGGCTGTTGGCAATTTACATCCCGCCCATCAGTGTAGCAAGGCTCCCATTTCTCCATGGCCTGTCCTGCATTTCTGGTTTTGACACTTTTTTCAGCATGGCCCTTTTGACTGATGGGAAGCGAGACTTCTTTGTAGCGCTGATTGGCCTTTCCAGGTTGCTAGTTGGCCAAAAAGGGCGTATGCGTTTTTTCCTGAATATATTCAGGAAAAAACGCATACGCCCTTTTTGGCCAAGGGCATCATTGTCAACGTTTTGGCGCTTTTCATGTGCTTTAAAGGCGATTCGAATCTACCTCCTGAAATCTGTTTCCTGCAATTCTGCCTTGATTTCAATTCCTCGTCTTTGCCTTCCCTCAATATATTTGTGGACGAGAGTTATCATTTATAACTCTGTAGGATTGTGAATTGCAGTGCCCTGAAGCTCCATTTTACAACTCGCTTTTTTGGGAGGTGGCCGCAAAAGCGCAGGATGGCTTCAGGCCCTGTTCTGGTTCCGGTGGGCAGGCTAAGCCTGTGGTTAATTCTTCTTCCTGATGGGAAAATAGAGTGACCTGTGCCTGTCCCAACACCAAGAGCTAGTCTCTCATTGGTTCCCCGTCTTCCCGTTCATCCTCAGGACAAATTGCAACCTGTACGGAACAGGAGGTTAAAGATGCTGATGCTCCAAGTAGGGAGATTGCTACTAAAGTGGCTGGAATGGCGAACCCGAGCACAAGGAGATGAGAAATGAGGTGCATTTTAGAAACCTTTCCCCAACACACGGTGTACCATCTTCTTGGTTTCTCATGCATGTTTTCGATGTAGGAAGATGCCCTTGAACCTGGAGATTTGGGACCCATGCGATGGGTAGCACACAGTATTACTTTAAAGGGTCTGCATTTGCTCACCCAACCTCACCAAACCTCTCAGCCCCAAGAGTCTCCACCCTTATGTCTCATCCAGCTGTGGGTCTAGATATGGTCAATCCAGGTTGCATCACAGCCCCTGAACGAATTGTGTAAGAATTTCTCTCTCTTTCACTGTCTTTGTTTCATGGGTTTTTAAAAGAAATTTATTTTTATAATGGGGTTTAGCTGCTTTTCACGGCTGTGTTTATGCCGCTTTACACCCACTTGACACACTAACAGAGAGATATCAATACATAGGTTTTAAGATTATTACTAGTCAGATATATTCTTGTGCGGTGAATCGGGCGTGTTGAGTCCAGTTCTCTGAGCAAGGAGTAGGTCTTGTCTATTACATATTGGGTTTATGGAACGGTATCTGAGCTAATTTGAAACTCTTGCTTTATGTATCACCCCACCTCGCTTTCCCGTTAAGCAGCCATAGTGTGTTTTCTGCATGTGTGACTCTGTTCTGTTTTGTAACTCAGTTCAAGTGTAACGGTTTTTACATTCCGTCTATAAGTGACACCTTATGAGAAGTGTCCTTTTCTGTGTGACTTATTTCACTTAGAATCGTCGTACCTAAATCCACTCATCATGCTGCTACTAGCCTTATGACATTGATTTCATGGCTGAGTGGTATGCCATTGTACATAAGGACCTCAAATTTTTTATCCATTTTTCGCTTTCCTGGGATATTTAAGGTGGAATGAAGTGGAGGTCCTTGTCAACAGAGCATCCCTAAACTTTGGGGTGCTTGTGTCTTGCTGATTTTTAATTTTCCCACTTTATACCCCCATGCGTGGAAGTGCCCTATGCTCTCTAAGCTGTGTTTTTTAGATGTTTCAGGACACACCGTACACTTCTCCAGAGTGGCTGTTGGCAATTTACATCCCGCCCATCAGTGTAGCAAGGCTCCCATTTCTCCATGGCCTGTCCTGCATTTCTGGTTTTGACACTTTTTTCAGCATGGCCCTTTTGACTGATGGGAAGCGAGACTTCTTTGTAGCGCTGATTGGCCTTTCCAGGTTGCTTGGTTGGCCAAAAAGGGCGTATGCGTTTTTTCCTGAATATATTCAGGAAAAAACGCATACGCCCTTTTTGGCCAAGGGCATCATTGTCAACGTTTTGGCGCTTTTCATGTGCTTTAAAGGCGATTCGAATCTACCTCCTGAAATCTGTTTCCTGCAATTCTGCCTTGATTTCAATTCCTCGTCTTTGCCTTCCCTCAATATATTTGTGGACGAGAGTTATCATTTATAACTCTGTAGGATTGTGAATTGCAGTGCTCTGAAGCTCCCTTTTACAACTCGCTTTTTTGGGAGGTGGCCGCAAAAGCGCAGGATGGCTTCAGGCCCTGTTCTGGTTCCGGTGGGCAGGCTGAGCCTGTGGTTAATTCTTCTTCCTGATGGGAAAATAGAGTGACCTGTGCCTGTCCCAACACCAAGAGCTAGTCTCTCATTGGTTCCCCGTCTTCCCGTTCATCCTCAGGACAAATTGCAACTGTACGGAACAGGAGGTTAAAGATGCTGATGCTCCAAGTAGGGAGATTGCTACTAAAGTGGCTGGAATGGCGAACCCGAGCACAAGGAGATGAGAAATGAGGTGCATTTTAGAAACCTTTCCCCAACACACGGTGTACCATCTTCTTGGTTTCTCATGCATGTTTTCGATGTAGGAAGATGCCCTTGAACCTGGAGATTTGGGACCCATGCGATGGGTAGCACGCAGTATTACTTTAAAGGGTCTGCGTTTGCTCACCCAACCTCACCAAACCTCTCAGCCCCAAGAGTCTCCACCCTTATGTCTCATCCAGCTGTGGGTCTAGATATGGTCAATCCAGGTTGCATCACAGCCCCTGAACGAATTGTGTAAGAATTTCTCTCTCTTTCACTGTCTTTGTTTCATGGGTTTTTAAAAGAAATTTATTTTTATAATGGGGTTTAGCTGCTTTTCACGGCTGTGTTTATGCCGCTTTACACCCACTTGACACACTAACAGAGAGATATCAATACATAGGTTTTAAGATTATTACTAGTCAGATATATTCTTGTGCGGTGAATCGGGCGTGTTGAGTCCAGTTCTCTGAGCAAGGAGTAGGTCTTGTCTATTACATATTGGGTTTATGGAACGGTATCTGAGCTAATTTGAAACTCTTGCTTTATGTATCACCCCACCTCGCTTTCCCGTTAAGCAGCCATAGTGTGTTTTCTGCATGTGTGACTCTGTTCTGTTTTGTAACTCAGTTCAAGTGTAACGGTTTTTACATTCCCTCTATAAGTGACACCTTATGAGAAGTGTCCTTTTCTGTGTGACTTATTTCACTTAGAATCGTCGTACCTAAATCCACTCATCATGCTGCTACTAGCCTTATGACATTGATTTCATGGCTGAGTGGTATGCCATTGTACATAAGGACCTCAAATTTTTTATCCATTTTTCGCTTTCCTGGGATATTTAAGGTGGAATGAAGTGGAGGTCCTTGTCAACAGAGCAGCCCTAAACTTTGGGGTGCTTGTGTCTTGCTGATTTTTAATTTTCCCACTTTATACCCCCATGCGTGGAAGTGCCCTATGCTCTCTAAGCTGTGTTTTTTAGATGTTTCAGGACACACCGTACACTTCTCCAGAGTGGCTGTTGGCAATTTACATCCCGCCCATCAGTGTAGCAAGGCTCCCATTTCTCCATGGCCTGTCCTGCATTTCTGGTTTTGACACTTTTTTCAGCATGGCCCTTTTGACTGATGGGAAGCGAGACTTCTTTGTAGCGCTGATTGGCCTTTCCAGGTTGCTTGGTTGGCCAAAAAGGGCGTATGCGTTTTTTCCTGAATATATTCAGGAAAAAACGCATACGCCCTTTTTGGCCAAGGGCATCATTGTCAACGTTTTGGCGCTTTTCATGTGCTTTAAAGGCGATTCGAATCTACCTCCTGAAATCTGTTTCCTGCAATTCTGCCTTGATTTCAATTCCTCGTCTTTGCCTTCCCTCAATATATTTGTGGACGAGAGTTATCATTTATAACTCTGTAGGATTGTGAATTGCAGTGCCCTGAAGCTCCATTTTACAACTCGCTTTTTTGGGAGGTGGCCGCAAAAGCGCAGGATGGCTTCAGGCCTTGTTCTGGTTCCGGGGGGCAGGCTGAGCCTGTGGTTAATTCTTCTTCCTGATGGGAAAATAGAGTGACCTGTGCCTGTCCCAACACCAAGAGCTAATCTCTCATTGGTTCCCCGTCTTCCCGTTCATCCTCAGGACAAATTGCAACCTGTACGGAACAGGAGGTTAAAGGTGCTGATGTTCCAAGTAGGGAGATTGCTACTAAAGTGGCTGGAATGGCGAACCCGAGCACAAGGAGATGAGAAATGAGGTGCATTTTAGAAACCTTTCCCCAACACACGGTGTACCATCTTCTTGGTTTCTCATGCATGTTTTCGATGTAGGAAGATGCCCTTGAACCTGGAGATTTGGGACCCATGCGATGGGTAGCACGCAGTATTACTTTAAAGGGTCTGCGTTTGCTCACCCAACCTCACCAAACCTCTCAGCCCCAAGAGTCTCCACCCTTATGTCTCATCCAGCTGTGGGTCTAGATATGGTCAATCCAGGTTGCATCACAGCCCCTGAACGAATTGTGTAAGAATTTCTCTCTCTTTCACTGTCTTTGTTTCATGGGTTTTTAAAAGAAATTTATTTTTATAATGGGGTTTAGCTGCTTTTCACGGCTGTGTTTATGCCGCTTTACACCCACTTGACACACTAACAGAGAGATATCAATACATAGGTTTTAAGATTATTACTAGTCAGATATATTCTTGTGCGGTGAATCGGGCGTGTTGAGTCCAGTTCTCTGAGCAAGGAGTAGGTCTTGTCTATTACATATTGGGTTTATGGAACGGTATCTGAGCTAATTTGAAACTCTTGCTTTATGTATCACCCCACCTCGCTTTCCCGTTAAGCAGCCATAGTGTGTTTTCTGCATGTGTGACTTTGTTCTGTTTTGTAACTCAGTTCAAGTGTAACGGTTTTTACATTCCGTCTATAAGTGACACCTTATGAGAAGTGTCCTTTTCTGTGTGACTTATTTCACTTAGAATCGTCGTACCTAAATCCACTCATCATGCTGCTACTAGCCTTATGACATTGATTTCATGGCTGAGTGGTATGCCATTGTACATAAGGACCTCAAATTTTTTATCCATTTTTCGCTTTCCTGGGATATTTAAGGTGGAATGAAGTGGAGGTCCTTGTCAACAGAGCATCCCTAAACTTTGGGGTGCTTGTGTCTTGCTGATTTTTAATTTTCCCACTTTATACCCCCATGCGTGGAAGTGCCCTATGCTCTCCAAGCTGTGTTTTTTAGATGTTTCAGGACACACCGTACACTTCTCCAGAGTGGCTGTTGGCAATTTACATCCCGCCCATCAGTGTAGCAAGGCTCCCATTTCTCCATGGCCTGTCCTGCATTTCTGGTTTTGACACTTTTTTCAGCATGGCCCTTTTGACTGATGGGAAGCGAGACTTCTTTGTAGCGCTGATTGGCCTTTCCAGGTTGCTTGGTTGGCCAAAAAGGGCGTATGCGTTTTTTCCTGAATATATTCAGGAAAAAACGCATACGCCCTTTTTGGCCAAGGGCATCATTGTCAACGTTTTGGCGCTTTTCATGTGCTTTAAAGGCGATTCGAATCTACCTCCTGAAATCTGTTTCCTGCAATTCTGCCTTGATTTCAATTCCTCGTCTTTGCCTTCCCTCAATATATTTGTGGACGAGAGTTATCATTTATAACTCTGTAGGATTGTGAATTGCAGTGCCCTGAAGCTCCATTTTACAACTCGCTTTTTTGGGAGGTGGCCGCAAAAGCGCAGGATGGCTTCAGGCCCTGTTCTGGTTCCGGTGGGCAGGCTAAGCCTGTGGTTAATTCTTCTTCCTGATGGGAAAATAGAGTGACCTGTGCCTGTCCCAACACCAAGAGCTAGTCTCTCATTGGTTCCCCGTCTTCCCGTTCATCCTCAGGACAAATTGCAACCTGTACGGAACAGGAGGTTAAAGATGCTGATGCTCCAAGTAGGGAGATTGCTACTAAAGTGGCTGGAATGGCGAACCCGAGCACAAGGAGATGAGAAATGAGGTGCATTTTAGAAACCTTTCCCCAACACACGGTGTACCATCTTCTTGGTTTCTCATGCATGTTTTCGATGTAGGAAGATGCCCTTGAACCTGGAGATTTGGGACCCATGCGATGGGTAGCACGCAGTATTACTTTAAAGGGTCTGCGTTTGCTCACCCAACCTCACCAAACCTCTCAGCCCCAAGAGTCTCCACCCTTATGTCTCATCCAGCTGTGGGTCTAGATATGGTCAATCCAGGTTGCATCACAGCCCCTGAACGAATTGTGTAAGAATTTCTCTCTCTTTCACTGTCTTTGTTTCATGGGTTTTTAAAAGAAATTTATTTTTATAATGGGGTTTAGCTGCTTTTCACGGCTGTGTTTATGCCGCTTTACACCCACTTGACACACTAACAGAGAGATATCAATACATAGGTTTTAAGATTATTACTAGTCAGATATATTCTTGTGCGGTGAATCGGGCGTGTTGAGTCCAGTTCTCTGAGCAAGGAGTAGGTCTTGTCTATTACATATTGGGTTTATGGAACGGTATCTGAGCTAATTTGAAACTCTTGCTTTATGTATCACCCCACCTCGCTTTCCCGTTAAGCAGCCATAGTGTGTTTTCTGCATGTGTGACTCTGTTCTGTTTTGTAACTCAGTTCAAGTGTAACGGTTTTTACATTCCCTCTATAAGTGACACCTTATGAGAAGTGTCCTTTTCTGTGTGACTTATTTCACTTAGAATCGTCGTACCTAAATCCACTCATCATGCTGCTACTAGCCTTATGACATTGATTTCATGGCTGAGTGGTATGCCATTGTACATAAGGACCTCAAATTTTTTATCCATTTTTCGCTTTCCTGGGATATTTAAGGTGGAATGAAGTGGAGGTCCTTGTCAACAGAGCAGCCCTAAACTTTGGGGTGCTTGTGTCTTGCTGATTTTTAATTTTCCCACTTTATACCCCCATGCGTGGAAGTGCCCTATGCTCTCTAAGCTGTGTTTTTTAGATGTTTCAGGACACACCGTACACTTCTCCAGAGTGGCTGTTGGCAATTTACATCCCGCCCATCAGTGTAGCAAGGCTCCCATTTCTCCATGGCCTGTCCTGCATTTCTGGTTTTGACACTTTTTTCAGCATGGCCCTTTTGACTGATGGGAAGCGAGACTTCTTTGTAGCGCTGATTGGCCTTTCCAGGTTGCTTGGTTGGCCAAAAAGGGCGTATGCGTTTTTTCCTGAATATATTCAGGAAAAAACGCATACGCCCTTTTTGGCCAAGGGCATCATTGTCAACGTTTTGGCGCTTTTCATGTGCTTTAAAGGCGATTCGAATCTACCTCCTGAAATCTGTTTCCTGCAATTCTGCCTTGATTTCAATTCCTCGTCTTTGCCTTCCCTCAATATATTTGTGGACGAGAGTTATCATTTATAACTCTGTAGGATTGTGAATTGCAGTGCCCTGAAGCTCCATTTTACAACTCGCTTTTTTGGGAGGTGGCCGCAAAAGCGCAGGATGGCTTCAGGCCCTGTTCTGGTTCCGGGGGGCAGGCTGAGCCTGTGGTTAATTCTTCTTCCTGATGGGAAAATAGAGTGACCTGTGCCTGTCCCAACACCAAGAGCTAATCTCTCATTGGTTCCCCGTCTTCCCGTTCATCCTCAGGACAAATTGCAACCTGTACGGAACAGGAGGTTAAAGGTGCTGATGTTCCAAGTAGGGAGATTGCTACTAAAGTGGCTGGAATGGCGAACCCGAGCACAAGGAGATGAGAAATGAGGTGCATTTTAGAAACCTTTCCCCAACACACGGTGTACCATCTTCTTGGTTTCTCATGCATGTTTTCGATGTAGGAAGATGCCCTTGAACCTGGAGATTTGGGACCCATGCGATGGGTAGCACGCAGTATTACTTTAAAGGGTCTGCGTTTGCTCACCCAACCTCACCAAACCTCTCAGCCCCAAGAGTCTCCACCCTTATGTCTCATCCAGCTGTGGGTCTAGATATGGTCAATCCAGGTTGCATCACAGCCCCTGAACGAATTGTGTAAGAATTTCTCTCTCTTTCACTGTCTTTGTTTCATGGGTTTTTAAAAGAAATTTATTTTTATAATGGGGTTTAGCTGCTTTTCACGGCTGTGTTTATGCCGCTTTACACCCACTTGACACACTAACAGAGAGATATCAATACATAGGTTTTAAGATTATTACTAGTCAGATATATTCTTGTGCGGTGAATCGGGCGTGTTGAGTCCAGTTCTCTGAGCAAGGAGTAGGTCTTGTCTATTACATATTGGGTTTATGGAACGGTATCTGAGCTAATTTGAAACTCTTGCTTTATGTATCACCCCACCTCGCTTTCCCGTTAAGCAGCCATAGTGTGTTTTCTGCATGTGTGACTTTGTTCTGTTTTGTAACTCAGTTCAAGTGTAACGGTTTTTACATTCCCTCTATAAGTGACACCTTATGAGAAGTGTCCTTTTCTGTGTGACTTATTTCACTTAGAATCGTCGTACCTAAATCCACTCATCATGCTGCTACTAGCCTTATGACATTGATTTCATGGCTGAGTGGTATGCCATTGTACATAAGGACCTCAAATTTTTTATCCATTTTTCGCTTTCCTGGGATATTTAAGGTGGAATGAAGTGGAGGTCCTTGTCAACAGAGCATCCCTAAACTTTGGGGTGCTTGTGTCTTGCTGATTTTTAATTTTCCCACTTTATACCCCCATGCGTGGAAGTGCCCTATGCTCTCCAAGCTGTGTTTTTTAGATGTTTCAGGACACACCGTACACTTCTCCAGAGTGGCTGTTGGCAATTTACATCCCGCCCATCAGTGTAGCAAGGCTCCCATTTCTCCATGGCCTGTCCTGCATTTCTGGTTTTGACACTTTTTTCAGCATGGCCCTTTTGACTGATGGGAAGCGAGACTTCTTTGTAGCGCTGATTGGCCTTTCCAGGTTGCTTGGTTGGCCAAAAAGGGCGTATGCGTTTTTTCCTGAATATATTCAGGAAAAAACGCATACGCCCTTTTTGGCCAAGGGCATCATTGTCAACGTTTTGGCGCTTTTCATGTGCTTTAAAGGCGATTCGAATCTACCTCCTGAAATCTGTTTCCTGCAATTCTGCCTTGATTTCAATTCCTCGTCTTTGCCTTCCCTCAATATATTTGTGGACGAGAGTTATCATTTATAACTCTGTAGGATTGTGAATTGCAGTGCCCTGAAGCTCCCTTTTACAACTCGCTTTTTTGGGAGGTGGCCGCAAAAGCGCAGGATGGCTTCAGGCCCTGTTCTGGTTCCGGTGGGCAGGCTGAGCCTGTGGTTAATTCTTCTTCCTGATGGGAAAATAGAGTGACCTGTGCCTGTCCCAACACCAAGAGCTAGTCTCTCATTGGTTCCCCGTCTTCCCGTTCATCCTCAGGACAAATTGCAACCTGTACGGAACAGGAGGTTAAAGGTGCTGATGCTCCAAGTAGGGAGATTGCTACTAAAGTGGCTGGAATGGCGAACCCGAGCACAAGGAGATGAGAAATGAGGTGCATTTTAGAAACCTTTCCCCAACACACGGTGTACCATCTTCTTGGTTTCTCATGCATGTTTTCGATGTAGGAAGATGCCCTTGAACCTGGAGATTTGGGACCCATGCGATGGGTAGCACGCAGTATTACTTTAAAGGGTCTGCGTTTGCTCACCCAACCTCACCAAACCTCTCAGCCCCAAGAGTCTCCACCCTTATGTCTCATCCAGCTGTGGGTCTAGATATGGTCAATCCAGGTTGCATCACAGCCCCTGAACGAATTGTGTAAGAATTTCTCTCTCTTTCACTGTCTTTGTTTCATGGGTTTTTAAAAGAAATTTATTTTTATAATGGGGTTTAGCTGCTTTTCACGGCTGTGTTTATGCCGCTTTACACCCACTTGACACACTAACAGAGAGATATCAATACATAGGTTTTAAGATTATTACTAGTCAGATATATTCTTGTGCGGTGAATCGGGCGTGTTGAGTCCAGTTCTCTGAGCAAGGAGTAGGTCTTGTCTATTACATATTGGGTTTATGGAACGGTATCTGAGCTAATTTGAAACTCTTGCTTTATGTATCACCCCACCTCGCTTTCCCGTTAAGCAGCCATAGTGTGTTTTCTGCATGTGTGACTCTGTTCTGTTTTGTAACTCAGTTCAAGTGTAACGGTTTTTACATTCCCTCTATAAGTGACACCTTATGAGAAGTGTCCTTTTCTGTGTGACTTATTTCACTTAGAATCGTCGTACCTAAATCCACTCATCATGCTGCTACTAGCCTTATGACATTGATTTCATGGCTGAGTGGTATGCCATTGTACATAAGGACCTCAAATTTTTTATCCATTTTTCGCTTTCCTGGGATATTTAAGGTGGAATGAAGTGGAGGTCCTTGTCAACAGAGCAGCCCTAAACTTTGGGGTGCTTGTGTCTTGCTGATTTTTAATTTTCCCACTTTATACCCCCATGCGTGGAAGTGCCCTATGCTCTCTAAGCTGTGTTTTTTAGATGTTTCAGGACACACCGTACACTTCTCCAGAGTGGCTGTTGGCAATTTACATCCCGCCCATCAGTGTAGCAAGGCTCCCATTTCTCCATGGCCTGTCCTGCATTTCTGGTTTTGACACTTTTTTCAGCATGGCCCTTTTGACTGATGGGAAGCGAGACTTCTTTGTAGCGTTGATTGGCCTTTCCAGGTTGCTTGGTTGGCCAAAAAGGGCGTATGCGTTTTTTCCTGAATATATTCAGGAAAAAACGCATACGCCCTTTTTGGCCAAGGGCATCATTGTCAACGTTTTGGCGCTTTTCATGTGCTTTAAAGGCGATTCGAATCTACCTCCTGAAATCTGTTTCCTGCAATTCTGCCTTGATTTCAATTCCTCGTCTTTGCCTTCCCTCAATATATTTGTGGACGAGAGTTATCATTTATAACTCTGTAGGATTGTGAATTGCAGTGCCCTGAAGCTCCATTTTACAACTCGCTTTTTTGGGAGGTGGCCGCAAAAGCGCAGGATGGCTTCAGGCCCTGTTCTGGTTCCGGGGGGCAGGCTGAGCCTGTGGTTAATTCTTCTTCCTGATGGGAAAATAGAGTGACCTGTGCCTGTCCCAACACCAAGAGCTAATCTCTCATTGGTTCCCCGTCTTCCCGTTCATCCTCAGGACAAATTGCAACCTGTACGGAACAGGAGGTTAAAGGTGCTGATGTTCCAAGTAGGGAGATTGCTACTAAAGTGGCTGGAATGGCGAACCCGAGCACAAGGAGATGAGAAATGAGGTGCATTTTAGAAACCTTTCCCCAACACACGGTGTACCATCTTCTTGGTTTCTCATGCATGTTTTCGATGTAGGAAGATGCCCTTGAACCTGGAGATTTGGGACCCATGCGATGGGTAGCACGCAGTATTACTTTAAAGGGTCTGCGTTTGCTCACCCAACCTCACCAAACCTCTCAGCCCCAAGAGTCTCCACCCTTATGTCTCATCCAGCTGTGGGTCTAGATATGGCCAATCCAGGTTGCATCACAGCCCCTGAACGAATTGTGTAAGAATTTCTCTCTCTTTCACTGTCTTTGTTTCATGGGTTTTTAAAAGAAATTTATTTTTATAATGGGGTTTAGCTGCTTTTCACGGCTGTGTTTATGCCGCTTTACACCCACTTGACACACTAACAGAGAGATATCAATACATAGGTTTTAAGATTATTACTAGTCAGATATATTCTTGTGCGGTGAATCGGGCGTGTTGAGTCCAGTTCTCTGAGCAAGGAGTAGGTCTTGTCTATTACATATTGGGTTTATGGAACGGTATCTGAGCTAATTTGAAACTCTTGCTTTATGTATCACCCCACCTCGCTTTCCCGTTAAGCAGCCATAGTGTGTTTTCTGCATGTGTGACTTTGTTCTGTTTTGTAACTCAGTTCAAGTGTAACGGTTTTTACATTCCCTCTATAAGTGACACCTTATGAGAAGTGTCCTTTTCTGTGTGACTTATTTCACTTAGAATCGTCGTACCTAAATCCACTCATCATGCTGCTACTAGCCTTATGACATTGATTTCATGGCTGAGTGGTATGCCATTGTACATAAGGACCTCAAATTTTTTATCCATTTTTCGCTTTCCTGGGATATTTAAGGTGGAATGAAGTGGAGGTCCTTGTCAACAGAGCATCCCTAAACTTTGGGGTGCTTGTGTCTTGCTGATTTTTAATTTTCCCACTTTATACCCCCATGCGTGGAAGTGCCCTATGCTCTCCAAGCTGTGTTTTTTAGATGTTTCAGGACACACCGTACACTTCTCCAGAGTGGCTGTTGGCAATTTACATCCCGCCCATCAGTGTAGCAAGGCTCCCATTTCTCCATGGCCTGTCCTGCATTTCTGGTTTTGACACTTTTTTCAGCATGGCCCTTTTGACTGATGGGAAGCGAGACTTCTTTGTAGCGCTGATTGGCCTTTCCAGGTTGCTTGGTTGGCCAAAAAGGGCGTATGCGTTTTTTCCTGAATATATTCAGGAAAAAACGCATACGCCCTTTTTGGCCAAGGGCATCATTGTCAACGTTTTGGCGCTTTTCATGTGCTTTAAAGGCGATTCGAATCTACCTCCTGAAATCTGTTTCCTGCAATTCTGCCTTGATTTCAATTCCTCGTCTTTGCCTTCCCTCAATATATTTGTGGACGAGAGTTATCATTTATAACTCTGTAGGATTGTGAATTGCAGTGCCCTGAAGCTCCATTTTACAACTCGCTTTTTTGGGAGGTGGCCGCAAAAGCGCAGGATGGCTTCAGGCCCTGTTCTGGTTCCGGTGGGCAGGCTGAGCCTGTGGTTAATTCTTCTTCCTGATGGGAAAATAGAGTGACCTGTGCCTGTCCCAACACCAAGAGCTAGTCTCTCATTGGTTCCCCGTCTTCCCGTTCATCCTCAGGGCAAATTGCAACCTGTACGGAACAGGAGGTTAAAGGTGCTGAGGCTCCAAGTAGGGAGATTGCTACTAAAGTGGCTGGAATGGCGAACCCGAGCACAAGGAGATGAGAAATGAGGTGCATTTTAGAAACCTTTCCCCAACACACGGTGTACCATCTTCTTGGTTTCTCATGCATGTTTTCGATGTAGGAAGATGCCCTTGAACCTGGAGATTTGGGACCCATGCGATGGGTAGCACGCAGTATTACTTTAAAGGGTCTGCGTTTGCTCACCCAACCTCACCAAACCTCTCAGCACCAAGAGTCTCCACCCTTATGTCTCATCCAGCTGTGGGTCTAGATATGGTCAATCCAGGTTGCATCACAGCCCCTGAACGAATTGTGTAAGAATTTCTCTCTCTTTCACTGTCTTTGTTTCATGGGTTTTTAAAAGAAATTTATTTTTATAATGGGGTTTAGCTGCTTTTCACGGCTGTGTTTATGCCGCTTTACACCCACTTGACACACTAACAGAGAGATATCAATACATAGGTTTTAAGATTATTACTAGTCAGATATATTCTTGTGCGGTGAATCGGGCGTGTTGAGTCCAGTTCTCTGAGCAAGGAGTAGGTCTTGTCTATTACATATTGGGTTTATGGAACGGTATCTGAGCTAATTTGAAACTCTTGCTTTATGTATCACCCCACCTCGCTTTCCCGTTAAGCAGCCATAGTGTGTTTTCTGCATGTGTGACTCTGTTCTGTTTTGTAACTCAGTTCAAGTGTAACGGTTTTTACATTCCCTCTATAAGTGACAGCTTATGAGAAGTGTCCTTTTCTGTGTGACTTATTTCACTTAGAATCGTCGTACCTAAATCCACTCATCATGCTGCTACTAGCCTTATGACATTGATTTCATGGCTGAGTGGTATGCCATTGTACATAAGGACCTCAAATTTTTTATCCATTTTTCGCTTTCCTGGGATATTTAAGGTGGAATGAAGTGGAGGTCCTTGTCAACAGAGCATCCCTAAACTTTGGGGTGCTTGTGTCTTGCTGATTTTTAATTTTCCCACTTTATACCCCCATGCGTGGAAGTGCCCTATGCTCTCTAAGCTGTGTTTTTTAGATGTTTCAGGACACACCGTACACTTCTCCAGAGTGGCTGTTGGCAATTTACATCCCGCCCATCAGTGTAGCAAGGCTCCCATTTCTCCATGGCCTGTCCTGCATTTCTGGTTTTGACACTTTTTTCAGCATGGCCCTTTTGACTGATGGGAAGCGAGACTTCTTTGTAGCGCTGATTGGCCTTTCCAGGTTGCTAGTTGGCCAAAAAGGGCGTATGCGTTTTTTCCTGAATATATTCAGGAAAAAACGCATACGCCCTTTTTGGCCAAGGGCATCATTGTCAACGTTTTGCCGCTTTTCATGTGCTTTAAAGGCGATTCGAATCTACCTCCTGAAATCTGTTTCCTGCAATTCTGCCTTGATTTCAATTCCTCGTCTTTGCCTTCCCTCAATATATTTGTGGACGAGAGTTATCATTTATAACTCTGTAGGATTGTGAATTGCAGTGCCCTGAAGCTCCATTTTACAACTCGCTTTTTTGGGAGGTGGCCGCAAAAGCGCAGGATGGCTTCAGGCCCTGTTCTGGTTCCGGTGGGCAGGCTAAGCCTGTGGTTAATTCTTCTTCCTGATGGGAAAATAGAGTGACCTGTGCCTGTCCCAACACCAAGAGCTAGTCTCTCATTGGTTCCCCGTCTTCCCGTTCATCCTCAGGGCAAATTGCAACCTGTACGGAACAGGAGGTTAAAGATGCTGATGCTCCAAGTAGGGAGATTGCTACTAAAGTGGCTGGAATGGCGAACCCGAGCACAAGGAGATGAGAAATGAGGTGCATTTTAGAAACCTTTCCCCAACACACGGTGTACCATCTTCTTGGTTTCTCATGCATGTTTTCGATGTAGGAAGATGCCCTTGAACCTGGAGATTTGGGACCCATGCGATGGGTAGCACACAGTATTACTTTAAAGAGTCTGCATTTGCTCACCCAACCTCACCAAACCTCTCAGCCCCAAGAGTCTCCACCCTTATGTCTCATCCAGCTGTGGGTCTAGATATGGTCAATCCAGGTTGCATCACAGCCCCTGAACGAATTGTGTAAGAATTTCTCTCTCTTTCACTGTCTTTGTTTCATGGGTTTTTAAAAGAAATTTATTTTTATAATGGGGTTTAGCTGCTTTTCACGGCTGTGTTTATGCCGCTTTACACCCACTTGACACACTAACAGAGAGATATCAATACATAGGTTTTAAGATTATTACTAGTCAGATATATTCTTGTGCGGTGAATCGGGCGTGTTGAGTCCAGTTCTCTGAGCAAGGAGTAGGTCTTGTCTATTACATATTGGGTTTATGGAACGGTATCTGAGCTAATTTGAAACTCTTGCTTTATGTATCACCCCACCTCGCTTTCCCGTTAAGCAGCCATAGTGTGTTTTCTGCATGTGTGACTCTGTTCTGTTTTGTAACTCAGTTCAAGTGTAACGGTTTTTACATTCCCTCTATAAGTGACACCTTATGAGAAGTGTCCTTTTCTGTGTGACTTATTTCACTTAGAATCGTCGTACCTAAATCCACTCATCATGCTGCTACTAGCCTTATGACATTGATTTCATGGCTGAGTGGTATGCCATTGTACATAAGGACCTCAAATTTTTTATCCATTTTTCGCTTTCCTGGGATATTTAAGGTGGAATGAAGTGGAGGTCCTTGTCAACAGAGCATCCCTAAACTTTGGGGTGCTTGTGTCTTGCTGATTTTTAATTTTCCCACTTTATACCCCCATGCGTGGAAGTGCCCTATGCTCTCTAAGCTGTGTTTTTTAGATGTTTCAGGACACACCGTACACTTCTCCAGAGTGGCTGTTGGCAATTTACATCCCGCCCATCAGTGTAGCAAGGCTCCCATTTCTCCATGGCCTGTCCTGCATTTCTGGTTTTGACACTTTTTTCAGCATCGCCCTTTTGACTGATGGGAAGCGAGACTTCTTTGTAGCGCTGATTGGCCTTTCCAGGTTGCTTGGTTGGCCAAAAAGGGCGTATGCGTTTTTTCCTGAATATATTCAGGAAAAAACGCATACGCCCTTTTTGGCCAAGGGCATCATTGTCAACGTTTTGCCGCTTTTCATGTGCTTTAAAGGCGATTCGAATCTACCTCCTGAAATCTGTTTCCTGCAATTCTGCCTTGATTTCAATTCCTCGTCTTTGCCTTCCCTCAATATATTTGTGGACGAGAGTTATCATTTATAACTCTGTAGGATTGTGAATTGCAGTGGCCTGAAGCTCCATTTTACAACTCGCTTTTTTGGGAGGTGGCCGCAAAAGCGCAGGATGGCTTCAGGCCCTGTTCTGGTTCCGGTGGGCAGGCTGAGCCTGTGGTTAATTCTTCTTCCTGATGGGAAAATAGAGTGACCTGTGCCTGTCCCAACACCAAGAGCTAGTCTCTCATTGGTTCCCCGTCTTCCCGTTCATCCTCAGGACAAATTGCAACCTGTACGGAACAGGAGGTTAAAGATGCTGATGCTCCAAGTAGGGAGATTGCTACTAAAGTGGCTGGAATGGCGAACCCGAGCACAAGGAGATGAGAAATGAGGTGCATTTTAGAAACCTTTCCCCAACACACGGTGTACCATCTTCTTGGTTTCTCATGCATGTTTTCGATGTAGGAAGATGCCCTTGAACCTGGAGATTTGGGACCCATGCGATGGGTAGCACGCAGTATTACTTTAAAGGGTCTGCGTTTGCTCACCCAACCTCACCAAACCTCTCAGCCCCAAGAGTCTCCACCCTTATGTCTCATCCAGCTGTGGGTCTAGATATGGTCAATCCAGGTTGCATCACAGCCCCTGAACGAATTGTGTAAGAATTTCTCTCTCTTTCACTGTCTTTGTTTCATGGGTTTTTAAAAGAAATTTATTTTTATAATGGGGTTTAGCTGCTTTTCACGGCTGTGTTTATGCCGCTTTACACCCACTTGACACACTAACAGAGAGATATCAATACATAGGTTTTAAGATTATTACTAGTCAGATATATTCTTGTGCGGTGAATCGGGCGTGTTGAGTCCAGTTCTCTGAGCAAGGAGTAGGTCTTGTCTATTACATATTGGGTTTATGGAACGGTATCTGAGCTAATTTGAAACTCTTGCTTTATGTATCACCCCACCTCGCTTTCCCGTTAAGCAGCCATAGTGTGTTTTCTGCATGTGTGACTTTGTTCTGTTTTGTAACTCAGTTCAAGTGTAACGGTTTTTACATTCCGTCTATAAGTGACACCTTATGAGAAGTGTCCTTTTCTGTGTGACTTATTTCACTTAGAATCGTCGTACCTAAATCCACTCATCATGCTGCTACTAGCCTTATGACATTGATTTCATGGCTGAGTGGTATGCCATTGTACATAAGGACCTCAAATTTTTTATCCATTTTTCGCTTTCCTGGGATATTTAAGGTGGAATGAAGTGGAGGTCCTTGTCAACAGAGCATCCCTAAACTTTGGGGTGCTTGTGTCTTGCTGATTTTTAATTTTCCCACTTTATACCCCCATGCGTGGAAGTGCCCTATGCTCTCCAAGCTGTGTTTTTTAGATGTTTCAGGACACACCGTACACTTCTCCAGAGTGGCTGTTGGCAATTTACATCCCGCCCATCAGTGTAGCAAGGCTCCCATTTCTCCATGGCCTGTCCTGCATTTCTGGTTTTGACACTTTTTTCAGCATGGCCCTTTTGACTGATGGGAAGCGAGACTTCTTTGTAGCGCTGATTGGCCTTTCCAGGTTGCTTGGTTGGCCAAAAAGGGCGTATGCGTTTTTTCCTGAATATATTCAGGAAAAAACGCATACGCCCTTTTTGGCCAAGGGCATCATTGTCAACGTTTTGGCGCTTTTCATGTGCTTTAAAGGCGATTCGAATCTACCTCCTGAAATCTGTTTCCTGCAATTCTGCCTTGATTTCAATTCCTCGTCTTTGCCTTCCCTCAATATATTTGTGGACGAGAGTTATCATTTATAACTCTGTAGGATTGTGAATTGCAGTGCCCTGAAGCTCCATTTTACAACTCGCTTTTTTGGGAGGTGGCCGCAAAAGCGCAGGATGGCTTCAGGCCCTGTTCTGGTTCCGGTGGGCAGGCTAAGCCTGTGGTTAATTCTTCTTCCTGATGGGAAAATAGAGTGACCTGTGCCTGTCCCAACACCAAGAGCTAGTCTCTCATTGGTTCCCCGTCTTCCCGTTCATCCTCAGGACAAATTGCAACCTGTACGGAACAGGAGGTTAAAGATGCTGATGCTCCAAGTAGGGAGATTGCTACTAAAGTGGCTGGAATGGCGAACCCGAGCACAAGGAGATGAGAAATGAGGTGCATTTTAGAAACCTTTCCCCAACACACGGTGTACCATCTTCTTGGTTTCTCATGCATGTTTTCGATGTAGGAAGATGCCCTTGAACCTGGAGATTTGGGACCCATGCGATGGGTAGCACGCAGTATTACTTTAAAGGGTCTGCGTTTGCTCACCCAACCTCACCAAACCTCTCAGCCCCAAGAGTCTCCACCCTTATGTCTCATCCAGCTGTGGGTCTAGATATGGTCAATCCAGGTTGCATCACAGCCCCTGAACGAATTGTGTAAGAATTTCTCTCTCTTTCACTGTCTTTGTTTCATGGGTTTTTAAAAGAAATTTATTTTTATAATGGGGTTTAGCTGCTTTTCACGGCTGTGTTTATGCCGCTTTACACCCACTTGACACACTAACAGAGAGATATCAATACATAGGTTTTAAGATTATTACTAGTCAGATATATTCTTGTGCGGTGAATCGGGCGTGTTGAGTCCAGTTCTCTGAGCAAGGAGTAGGTCTTGTCTATTACATATTGGGTTTATGGAACGGTATCTGAGCTAATTTGAAACTCTTGCTTTATGTATCACCCCACCTCGCTTTCCCGTTAAGCAGCCATAGTGTGTTTTCTGCATGTGTGACTCTGTTCTGTTTTGTAACTCAGTTCAAGTGTAACGGTTTTTACATTCCCTCTATAAGTGACACCTTATGAGAAGTGTCCTTTTCTGTGTGACTTATTTCACTTAGAATCGTCGTACCTAAATCCACTCATCATGCTGCTACTAGCCTTATGACATTGATTTCATGGCTGAGTGGTATGCCATTGTACATAAGGACCTCAAATTTTTTATCCATTTTTCGCTTTCCTGGGATATTTAAGGTGGAATGAAGTGGAGGTCCTTGTCAACAGAGCAGCCCTAAACTTTGGGGTGCTTGTGTCTTGCTGATTTTTAATTTTCCCACTTTATACCCCCATGCGTGGAAGTGCCCTATGCTCTCTAAGCTGTGTTTTTTAGATGTTTCAGGACACACCGTACACTTCTCCAGAGTGGCTGTTGGCAATTTACATCCCGCCCATCAGTGTAGCAAGGCTCCCATTTCTCCATGGCCTGTCCTGCATTTCTGGTTTTGACACTTTTTTCAGCATGGCCCTTTTGACTGATGGGAAGCGAGACTTCTTTGTAGCGCTGATTGGCCTTTCCAGGTTGCTTGGTTGGCCAAAAAGGGCGTATGCGTTTTTTCCTGAATATATTCAGGAAAAAACGCATACGCCCTTTTTGGCCAAGGGCATCATTGTCAACGTTTTGGCGCTTTTCATGTGCTTTAAAGGCGATTCGAATCTACCTCCTGAAATCTGTTTCCTGCAATTCTGCCTTGATTTCAATTCCTCGTCTTTGCCTTCCCTCAATATATTTGTGGACGAGAGTTATCATTTATAACTCTGTAGGATTGTGAATTGCAGTGCCCTGAAGCTCCATTTTACAACTCGCTTTTTTGGGAGGTGGCCGCAAAAGCGCAGGATGGCTTCAGGCCCTGTTCTGGTTCCGGGGGGCAGGCTGAGCCTGTGGTTAATTCTTCTTCCTGATGGGAAAATAGAGTGACCTGTGCCTGTCCCAACACCAAGAGCTAATCTCTCATTGGTTCCCCGTCTTCCCGTTCATCCTCAGGACAAATTGCAACCTGTACGGAACAGGAGGTTAAAGGTGCTGATGTTCCAAGTAGGGAGATTGCTACTAAAGTGGCTGGAATGGCGAACCCGAGCACAAGGAGATGAGAAATGAGGTGCATTTTAGAAACCTTTCCCCAACACACGGTGTACCATCTTCTTGGTTTCTCATGCATGTTTTCGATGTAGGAAGATGCCCTTGAACCTGGAGATTTGGGACCCATGCGATGGGTAGCACGCAGTATTACTTTAAAGGGTCTGCGTTTGCTCACCCAACCTCACCAAACCTCTCAGCCCCAAGAGTCTCCACCCTTATGTCTCATCCAGCTGTGGGTCTAGATATGGTCAATCCAGGTTGCATCACAGCCCCTGAACGAATTGTGTAAGAATTTCTCTCTCTTTCACTGTCTTTGTTTCATGGGTTTTTAAAAGAAATTTATTTTTATAATGGGGTTTAGCTGCTTTTCACGGCTGTGTTTATGCCGCTTTACACCCACTTGACACACTAACAGAGAGATATCAATACATAGGTTTTAAGATTATTACTAGTCAGATATATTCTTGTGCGGTGAATCGGGCGTGTTGAGTCCAGTTCTCTGAGCAAGGAGTAGGTCTTGTCTATTACATATTGGGTTTATGGAACGGTATCTGAGCTAATTTGAAACTCTTGCTTTATGTATCACCCCACCTCGCTTTCCCGTTAAGCAGCCATAGTGTGTTTTCTGCATGTGTGACTTTGTTCTGTTTTGTAACTCAGTTCAAGTGTAACGGTTTTTACATTCCCTCTATAAGTGACACCTTATGAGAAGTGTCCTTTTCTGTGTGACTTATTTCACTTAGAATCGTCGTACCTAAATCCACTCATCATGCTGCTACTAGCCTTATGACATTGATTTCATGGCTGAGTGGTATGCCATTGTACATAAGGACCTCAAATTTTTTATCCATTTTTCGCTTTCCTGGGATATTTAAGGTGGAATGAAGTGGAGGTCCTTGTCAACAGAGCATCCCTAAACTTTGGGGTGCTTGTGTCTTGCTGATTTTTAATTTTCCCACTTTATACCCCCATGCGTGGAAGTGCCCTATGCTCTCCAAGCTGTGTTTTTTAGATGTTTCAGGACACACCGTACACTTCTCCAGAGTGGCTGTTGGCAATTTACATCCCGCCCATCAGTGTAGCAAGGCTCCCATTTCTCCATGGCCTGTCCTGCATTTCTGGTTTTGACACTTTTTTCAGCATGGCCCTTTTGACTGATGGGAAGCGAGACTTCTTTGTAGCGCTGATTGGCCTTTCCAGGTTGCTTGGTTGGCCAAAAAGGGCGTATGCGTTTTTTCCTGAATATATTCAGGAAAAAACGCATACGCCCTTTTTGGCCAAGGGCATCATTGTCAACGTTTTGGCGCTTTTCATGTGCTTTAAAGGCGATTCGAATCTACCTCCTGAAATCTGTTTCCTGCAATTCTGCCTTGATTTCAATTCCTCGTCTTTGCCTTCCCTCAATATATTTGTGGACGAGAGTTATCATTTATAACTCTGTAGGATTGTGAATTGCAGTGCCCTGAAGCTCCCTTTTACAACTCGCTTTTTTGGGAGGTGGCCGCAAAAGCGCAGGATGGCTTCAGGCCCTGTTCTGGTTCCGGTGGGCAGGCTGAGCCTGTGGTTAATTCTTCTTCCTGATGGGAAAATAGAGTGACCTGTGCCTGTCCCAACACCAAGAGCTAGTCTCTCATTGGTTCCCCGTCTTCCCGTTCATCCTCAGGACAAATTGCAACCTGTACGGAACAGGAGGTTAAAGGTGCTGATGCTCCAAGTAGGGAGATTGCTACTAAAGTGGCTGGAATGGCGAACCCGAGCACAAGGAGATGAGAAATGAGGTGCATTTTAGAAACCTTTCCCCAACACACGGTGTACCATCTTCTTGGTTTCTCATGCATGTTTTCGATGTAGGAAGATGCCCTTGAACCTGGAGATTTGGGACCCATGCGATGGGTAGCACGCAGTATTACTTTAAAGGGTCTGCGTTTGCTCACCCAACCTCACCAAACCTCTCAGCCCCAAGAGTCTCCACCCTTATGTCTCATCCAGCTGTGGGTCTAGATATGGTCAATCCAGGTTGCATCACAGCCCCTGAACGAATTGTGTAAGAATTTCTCTCTCTTTCACTGTCTTTGTTTCATGGGTTTTTAAAAGAAATTTATTTTTATAATGGGGTTTAGCTGCTTTTCACGGCTGTGTTTATGCCGCTTTACACCCACTTGACACACTAACAGAGAGATATCAATACATAGGTTTTAAGATTATTACTAGTCAGATATATTCTTGTGCGGTGAATCGGGCGTGTTGAGTCCAGTTCTCTGAGCAAGGAGTAGGTCTTGTCTATTACATATTGGGTTTATGGAACGGTATCTGAGCTAATTTGAAACTCTTGCTTTATGTATCACCCCACCTCGCTTTCCCGTTAAGCAGCCATAGTGTGTTTTCTGCATGTGTGACTCTGTTCTGTTTTGTAACTCAGTTCAAGTGTAACGGTTTTTACATTCCCTCTATAAGTGACACCTTATGAGAAGTGTCCTTTTCTGTGTGACTTATTTCACTTAGAATCGTCGTACCTAAATCCACTCATCATGCTGCTACTAGCCTTATGACATTGATTTCATGGCTGAGTGGTATGCCATTGTACATAAGGACCTCAAATTTTTTATCCATTTTTCGCTTTCCTGGGATATTTAAGGTGGAATGAAGTGGAGGTCCTTGTCAACAGAGCAGCCCTAAACTTTGGGGTGCTTGTGTCTTGCTGATTTTTAATTTTCCCACTTTATACCCCCATGCGTGGAAGTGCCCTATGCTCTCTAAGCTGTGTTTTTTAGATGTTTCAGGACACACCGTACACTTCTCCAGAGTGGCTGTTGGCAATTTACATCCCGCCCATCAGTGTAGCAAGGCTCCCATTTCTCCATGGCCTGTCCTGCATTTCTGGTTTTGACACTTTTTTCAGCATGGCCCTTTTGACTGATGGGAAGCGAGACTTCTTTGTAGCGTTGATTGGACTTTCCAGGTTGCTTGGTTGGCCAAAAAGGGCGTATGCGTTTTTTCCTGAATATATTCAGGAAAAAACGCATACGCCCTTTTTGGCCAAGGGCATCATTGTCAACGTTTTGGCGCTTTTCATGTGCTTTAAAGGCGATTCGAATCTACCTCCTGAAATCTGTTTCCTGCAATTCTGCCTTGATTTCAATTCCTCGTCTTTGCCTTCCCTCAATATATTTGTGGACGAGAGTTATCATTTATAACTCTGTAGGATTGTGAATTGCAGTGCCCTGAAGCTCCCTTTTACAACTCGCTTTTTTGGGAGGTGGCCGCAAAAGCGCAGGATGGCTTCAGGCCCTGTTCTGGTTCCGGTGGGCAGGCTGAGCCTGTGGTTAATTCTTCTTCCTGATGGGAAAATAGAGTGACCTGTGCCTGTCCCAACACCAAGAGCTAGTCTCTCATTGGTTCCCCGTCTTCCCGTTCATCCTCAGGACAAATTGCAACCTGTACGGAACAGGAGGTTAAAGGTGCTGATGCTCCAAGTAGGGAGATTGCTACTAAAGTGGCTGGAATGGCGAACCCGAGCACAAGGAGATGAGAAATGAGGTGCATTTTAGAAACCTTTCCCCAACACACGGTGTACCATCTTCTTGGTTTCTCATGCATGTTTTCGATGTAGGAAGATGCCCTTGAACCTGGAGATTTGGGACCCATGCGATGGGTAGCACGCAGTATTACTTTAAAGGGTCTGCGTTTGCTCACCCAACCTCACCAAACCTCTCAGCCCCAAGAGTCTCCACCCTTATGTCTCATCCAGCTGTGGGTCTAGATATGGTCAATCCAGGTTGCATCACAGCCCCTGAACGAATTGTGTAAGAATTTCTCTCTCTTTCACTGTCTTTGTTTCATGGGTTTTTAAAAGAAATTTATTTTTATAATGGGGTTTAGCTGCTTTTCACGGCTGTGTTTATGCCGCTTTACACCCACTTGACACACTAACAGAGAGATATCAATACATAGGTTTTAAGATTATTACTAGTCAGATATATTCTTGTGCGGTGAATCGGGCGTGTTGAGTCCAGTTCTCTGAGCAAGGAGTAGGTCTTGTCTATTACATATTGGGTTTATGGAACGGTATCTGAGCTAATTTGAAACTCTTGCTTTATGTATCACCCCACCTCGCTTTCCCGTTAAGCAGCCATAGTGTGTTTTCTGCATGTGTGACTCTGTTCTGTTTTGTAACTCAGTTCAAGTGTAACGGTTTTTACATTCCCTCTATAAGTGACACCTTATGAGAAGTGTCCTTTTCTGTGTGACTTATTTCACTTAGAATCGTCGTACCTAAATCCACTCATCATGCTGCTACTAGCCTTATGACATTGATTTCATGGCTGAGTGGTATGCCATTGTACATAAGGACCTCAAATTTTTTATCCATTTTTCGCTTTCCTGGGATATTTAAGGTGGAATGAAGTGGAGGTCCTTGTCAACAGAGCAGCCCTAAACTTTGGGGTGCTTGTGTCTTGCTGATTTTTAATTTTCCCACTTTATACCCCCATGCGTGGAAGTGCCCTATGCTCTCTAAGCTGTGTTTTTTAGATGTTTCAGGACACACCGTACACTTCTCCAGAGTGGCTGTTGGCAATTTACATCCCGCCCATCAGTGTAGCAAGGCTCCCATTTCTCCATGGCCTGTCCTGCATTTCTGGTTTTGACACTTTTTTCAGCATGGCCCTTTTGACTGATGGGAAGCGAGACTTCTTTGTAGCGTTGATTGGACTTTCCAGGTTGCTTGGTTGGCCAAAAAGGGCGTATGCGTTTTTTCCTGAATATATTCAGGAAAAAACGCATACGCCCTTTTTGGCCAAGGGCATCATTGTCAACGTTTTGGCGCTTTTCATGTGCTTTAAAGGCGATTCGAATCTACCTCCTGAAATCTGTTTCCTGCAATTCTGCCTTGATTTCAATTCCTCGTCTTTGCCTTCCCTCAATATATTTGTGGACGAGAGTTATCATTTATAACTCTGTAGGATTGTGAATTGCAGTGCCCTGAAGCTCCATTTTACAACTCGCTTTTTTGGGAGGTGGCCGCAAAAGCGCAGGATGGCTTCAGGCCCTGTTCTGGTTCCGGGGGGCAGGCTGAGCCTGTGGTTAATTCTTCTTCCTGATGGGAAAATAGAGTGACCTGTGCCTGTCCCAACACCAAGAGCTAATCTCTCATTGGTTCCCCGTCTTCCCGTTCATCCTCAGGACAAATTGCAACCTGTACGGAACAGGAGGTTAAAGGTGCTGATGTTCCAAGTAGGGAGATTGCTACTAAAGTGGCTGGAATGGCGAACCCGAGCACAAGGAGATGAGAAATGAGGTGCATTTTAGAAACCTTTCCCCAACACACGGTGTACCATCTTCTTGGTTTCTCATGCATGTTTTCGATGTAGGAAGATGCCCTTGAACCTGGAGATTTGGGACCCATGCGATGGGTAGCACGCAGTATTACTTTAAAGGGTCTGCGTTTGCTCACCCAACCTCACCAAACCTCTCAGCCCCAAGAGTCTCCACCCTTATGTCTCATCCAGCTGTGGGTCTAGATATGGCCAATCCAGGTTGCATCACAGCCCCTGAACGAATTGTGTAAGAATTTCTCTCTCTTTCACTGTCTTTCTTTCATGGGTTTTTAAAAGAAATTTATTTTTATAATGGGGTTTAGCTGCTTTTCACGGCTGTGTTTATGCCGCTTTACACCCACTTGACACACTAACAGAGAGATATCAATACATAGGTTTTAAGATTATTACTAGTCAGATATATTCTTGTGCGGTGAATCGGGCGTGTTGAGTCCAGTTCTCTGAGCAAGGAGTAGGTCTTGTCTATTACATATTGGGTTTATGGAACGGTATCTGAGCTAATTTGAAACTCTTGCTTTATGTATCACCCCACCTCGCTTTCCCGTTAAGCAGCCATAGTGTGTTTTCTGCATGTGTGACTTTGTTCTGTTTTGTAACTCAGTTCAAGTGTAACGGTTTTTACATTCCCTCTATAAGTGACACCTTATGAGAAGTGTCCTTTTCTGTGTGACTTATTTCACTTAGAATCGTCGTACCTAAATCCACTCATCATGCTGCTACTAGCCTTATGACATTGATTTCATGGCTGAGTGGTATGCCATTGTACATAAGGACCTCAAATTTTTTATCCATTTTTCGCTTTCCTGGGATATTTAAGGTGGAATGAAGTGGAGGTCCTTGTCAACAGAGCATCCCTAAACTTTGGGGTGCTTGTGTCTTGCTGATTTTTAATTTTCCCACTTTATACCCCCATGCGTGGAAGTGCCCTATGCTCTCCAAGCTGTGTTTTTTAGATGTTTCAGGACACACCGTACACTTCTCCAGAGTGGCTGTTGGCAATTTACATCCCGCCCATCAGTGTAGCAAGGCTCCCATTTCTCCATGGCCTGTCCTGCATTTCTGGTTTTGACACTTTTTTCAGCATGGCCCTTTTGACTGATGGGAAGCGAGACTTCTTTGTAGCGCTGATTGGCCTTTCCAGGTTGCTTGGTTGGCCAAAAAGGGCGTATGCGTTTTTTCCTGAATATATTCAGGAAAAAACGCATACGCCCTTTTTGGCCAAGGGCATCATTGTCAACGTTTTGGCGCTTTTCATGTGCTTTAAAGGCGATTCGAATCTACCTCCTGAAATCTGTTTCCTGCAATTCTGCCTTGATTTCAATTCCTCGTCTTTGCCTTCCCTCAATATATTTGTGGACGAGAGTTATCATTTATAACTCTGTAGGATTGTGAATTGCAGTGCCCTGAAGCTCCATTTTACAACTCGCTTTTTTGGGAGGTGGCCGCAAAAGCGCAGGATGGCTTCAGGCCCTGTTCTGGTTCCGGTGGGCAGGCTGAGCCTGTGGTTAATTCTTCTTCCTGATGGGAAAATAGAGTGACCTGTGCCTGTCCCAACACCAAGAGCTAGTCTCTCATTGGTTCCCCGTCTTCCCGTTCATCCTCAGGGCAAATTGCAACCTGTACGGAACAGGAGGTTAAAGGTGCTGAGGCTCCAAGTAGGGAGATTGCTACTAAAGTGGCTGGAATGGCGAACCCGAGCACAAGGAGATGAGAAATGAGGTGCATTTTAGAAACCTTTCCCCAACACACGGTGTACCATCTTCTTGGTTTCTCATGCATGTTTTCGATGTAGGAAGATGCCCTTGAACCTGGAGATTTGGGACCCATGCGATGGGTAGCACGCAGTATTACTTTAAAGGGTCTGCGTTTGCTCACCCAACCTCACCAAACCTCTCAGCACCAAGAGTCTCCACCCTTATGTCTCATCCAGCTGTGGGTCTAGATATGGTCAATCCAGGTTGCATCACAGCCCCTGAACGAATTGTGTAAGAATTTCTCTCTCTTTCACTGTCTTTGTTTCATGGGTTTTTAAAAGAAATTTATTTTTATAATGGGGTTTAGCTGCTTTTCACGGCTGTGTTTATGCCGCTTTACACCCACTTGACACACTAACAGAGAGATATCAATACATAGGTTTTAAGATTATTACTAGTCAGATATATTCTTGTGCGGTGAATCGGGCGTGTTGAGTCCAGTTCTCTGAGCAAGGAGTAGGTCTTGTCTATTACATATTGGGTTTATGGAACGGTATCTGAGCTAATTTGAAACTCTTGCTTTATGTATCACCCCACCTCGCTTTCCCGTTAAGCAGCCATAGTGTGTTTTCTGCATGTGTGACTCTGTTCTGTTTTGTAACTCAGTTCAAGTGTAACGGTTTTTACATTCCCTCTATAAGTGACAGCTTATGAGAAGTGTCCTTTTCTGTGTGACTTATTTCACTTAGAATCGTCGTACCTAAATCCACTCATCATGCTGCTACTAGCCTTATGATATTGATTTCATGGCTGAGTGGTATGCCATTGTACATAAGGACCTCAAATTTTTTATCCATTTTTCGCTTTCCTGGGATATTTAAGGTGGAATGAAGTGGAGGTCCTTGTCAACAGAGCATCCCTAAACTTTGGGGTGCTTGTGTCTTGCTGATTTTTAATTTTCCCACTTTATACCCCCATGCGTGGAAGTGCCCTATGCTCTCTAAGCTGTGTTTTTTAGATGTTTCAGGACACACCGTACACTTCTCCAGAGTGGCTGTTGGCAATTTACATCCCGCCCATCAGTGTAGCAAGGCTCCCATTTCTCCATGGCCTGTCCTGCATTTCTGGTTTTGACACTTTTTTCAGCATGGCCCTTTTGACTGATGGGAAGCGAGACTTCTTTGTAGCGCTGATTGGCCTTTCCAGGTTGCTAGTTGGCCAAAAAGGGCGTATGCGTTTTTTCCTGAATATATTCAGGAAAAAACGCATACGCCCTTTTTGGCCAAGGGCATCATTGTCAACGTTTTGCCGCTTTTCATGTGCTTTAAAGGCGATTCGAATCTACCTCCTGAAATCTGTTTCCTGCAATTCTGCCTTGATTTCAATTCCTCGTCTTTGCCTTCCCTCAATATATTTGTGGACGAGAGTTATCATTTATAACTCTGTAGGATTGTGAATTGCAGTGCCCTGAAGCTCCATTTTACAACTCGCTTTTTTGGGAGGTGGCCGCAAAAGCGCAGGATGGCTTCAGGCCCTGTTCTGGTTCCGGTGGGCAGGCTAAGCCTGTGGTTAATTCTTCTTCCTGATGGGAAAATAGAGTGACCTGTGCCTGTCCCAACACCAAGAGCTAGTCTCTCATTGGTTCCCCGTCTTCCCGTTCATCCTCAGGGCAAATTGCAACCTGTACGGAACAGGAGGTTAAAGATGCTGATGCTCCAAGTAGGGAGATTGCTACTAAAGTGGCTGGAATGGCGAACCCGAGCACAAGGAGATGAGAAATGAGGTGCATTTTAGAAACCTTTCCCCAACACACGGTGTACCATCTTCTTGGTTTCTCATGCATGTTTTCGATGTAGGAAGATGCCCTTGAACCTGGAGATTTGGGACCCATGCGATGGGTAGCACACAGTATTACTTTAAAGAGTCTGCATTTGCTCACCCAACCTCACCAAACCTCTCAGCCCCAAGAGTCTCCACCCTTATGTCTCATCCAGCTGTGGGTCTAGATATGGTCAATCCAGGTTGCATCACAGCCCCTGAACGAATTGTGTAAGAATTTCTCTCTCTTTCACTGTCTTTGTTTCATGGGTTTTTAAAAGAAATTTATTTTTATAATGGGGTTTAGCTGCTTTTCACGGCTGTGTTTATGCCGCTTTACACCCACTTGACACACTAACAGAGAGATATCAATACATAGGTTTTAAGATTATTACTAGTCAGATATATTCTTGTGCGGTGAATCGGGCGTGTTGAGTCCAGTTCTCTGAGCAAGGAGTAGGTCTTGTCTATTACATATTGGGTTTATGGAACGGTATCTGAGCTAATTTGAAACTCTTGCTTTATGTATCACCCCACCTCGCTTTCCCGTTAAGCAGCCATAGTGTGTTTTCTGCATGTGTGACTCTGTTCTGTTTTGTAACTCAGTTCAAGTGTAACGGTTTTTACATTCCCTCTATAAGTGACACCTTATGAGAAGTGTCCTTTTCTGTGTGACTTATTTCACTTAGAATCGTCGTACCTAAATCCACTCATCATGCTGCTACTAGCCTTATGACATTGATTTCATGGCTGAGTGGTATGCCATTGTACATAAGGACCTCAAATTTTTTATCCATTTTTCGCTTTCCTGGGATATTTAAGGTGGAATGAAGTGGAGGTCCTTGTCAACAGAGCATCCCTAAACTTTGGGGTGCTTGTGTCTTGCTGATTTTTAATTTTCCCACTTTATACCCCCATGCGTGGAAGTGCCCTATGCTCTCTAAGCTGTGTTTTTTAGATGTTTCAGGACACACCGTACACTTCTCCAGAGTGGCTGTTGGCAATTTACATCCCGCCCATCAGTGTAGCAAGGCTCCCATTTCTCCATGGCCTGTCCTGCATTTCTGGTTTTGACACTTTTTTCAGCATCGCCCTTTTGACTGATGGGAAGCGAGACTTCTTTGTAGCGCTGATTGGCCTTTCCAGGTTGCTTGGTTGGCCAAAAAGGGCGTATGCGTTTTTTCCTGAATATATTCAGGAAAAAACGCATACGCCCTTTTTGGCCAAGGGCATCATTGTCAACGTTTTGCCGCTTTTCATGTGCTTTAAAGGCGATTCGAATCTACCTCCTGAAATCTGTTTCCTGCAATTCTGCCTTGATTTCAATTCCTCGTCTTTGCCTTCCCTCAATATATTTGTGGACGAGAGTTATCATTTATAACTCTGTAGGATTGTGAATTGCAGTGGCCTGAAGCTCCATTTTACAACTCGCTTTTTTGGGAGGTGGCCGCAAAAGCGCAGGATGGCTTCAGGCCCTGTTCTGGTTCCGGTGGGCAGGCTGAGCCTGTGGTTAATTCTTCTTCCTGATGGGAAAATAGAGTGACCTGTGCCTGTCCCAACACCAAGAGCTAGTCTCTCATTGGTTCCCCGTCTTCCCGTTCATCCTCAGGACAAATTGCAACCTGTACGGAACAGGAGGTTAAAGATGCTGATGCTCCAAGTAGGGAGATTGCTACTAAAGTGGCTGGAATGGCGAACCCGAGCACAAGGAGATGAGAAATGAGGTGCATTTTAGAAACCTTTCCCCAACACACGGTGTCCCATCTTCTTGGTTTCTCATGCATGTTTTCGATGTAGGAAGATGCCCTTGAACCTGGAGATTTGGGACCCATGCGATGGGTAGCACGCAGTATTACTTTAAAGGGTCTGCGTTTGCTCACCCAACCTCACCAAACCTCTCAGCCCCAAGAGTCTCCACCCTTATGTCTCATCCAGCTGTGGGTCTAGATATGGTCAATCCAGGTTGCATCACAGCCCCTGAACGAATTGTGTAAGAATTTCTCTCTCTTTCACTGTCTTTGTTTCATGGGTTTTTAAAAGAAATTTATTTTTATAATGGGGTTTAGCTGCTTTTCACGGCTGTGTTTATGCCGCTTTACACCCACTTGACACACTAACAGAGAGATATCAATACATAGGTTTTAAGATTATTACTAGTCAGATATATTCTTGTGCGGTGAATCGGGCGTGTTGAGTCCAGTTCTCTGAGCAAGGAGTAGGTCTTGTCTATTACATATTGGGTTTATGGAACGGTATCTGAGCTAATTTGAAACTCTTGCTTTATGTATCACCCCACCTCGCTTTCCCGTTAAGCAGCCATAGTGTGTTTTCTGCATGTGTGACTCTGTTCTGTTTTGTAACTCAGTTCAAGTGTAACGGTTTTTACATTCCCTCTATAAGTGACACCTTATGAGAAGTGTCCTTTTCTGTGTGACTTATTTCACTTAGAATCGTCGTACCTAAATCCACTCATCATGCTGCTACTAGCCTTATGACATTGATTTCATGGCTGAGTGGTATGCCATTGTACATAAGGACCTCAAATTTTTTATCCATTTTTCGCTTTCCTGGGATATTTAAGGTGGAATGAAGTGGAGGTCCTTGTCAACAGAGCAGCCCTAAACTTTGGGGTGCTTGTGTCTTGCTGATTTTTAATTTTCCCACTTTATACCCCCATGCGTGGAAGTGCCCTATGCTCTCTAAGCTGTGTTTTTTAGATGTTTCAGGACACACCGTACACTTCTCCAGAGTGGCTGTTGGCAATTTACATCCCGCCCATCAGTGTAGCAAGGCTCCCATTTCTCCATGGCCTGTCCTGCATTTCTGGTTTTGACACTTTTTTCAGCATGGCCCTTTTGACTGATGGGAAGCGAGGCTTCTTTGTAGCGCTGATTGGCCTTTCCAGGTTGCTTGGTTGGCCAAAAAGGGCGTATGCGTTTTTTCCTGAATATATTCAGGAAAAAACGCATACGCCCTTTTTGGCCAAGGGCATCATTGTCAACGTTTTGGCGCTTTTCATGTGCTTTAAAGGCGATTCGAATCTACCTCCTGAAATCTGTTTCCTGCAATTCTGCCTTGATTTCAATTCCTCGTCTTTGCCTTCCCTCAATATATTTGTGGACGAGAGTTATCATTTATAACTCTGTAGGATTGTGAATTGCAGTGCCCTGAATCTCTATTTTACAACTCGCTTTTTTGGGAGGTGGCCGCAAAAGCGCAGGATGGCTTCAGGCCCTGTTCTGGTTCCGGTGGGCAGGCTGAGCCTGTGGTTAATTCTTCTTCCTGATGGGAAAATAGAGTGACCTGTGCCTGTCCCAACACCAAGAGCTAGTCTCTCATTGGTTCCTCGTCTTCCCGTTCATCCTCAGGACAAATTGCAACCTGTACGGAACAGGAGGTTAAAGGTGCTGATGCTCCAAGTAGGGAGATTGCTACTAAAGTGGCTGGAATGGCGAACCCGAGCACAAGGAGATGAGAAATGTGGTGCATTTTAGAAACCTTTCCCCAACACACGGTGTACCATCTTCTTGGTTTCTCATGCATGTTTTCGATGTAGGAAGATGCCCTTGAACCTGGAGATTTGGGACCCATGCGATGGGTAGCACGCAGTATTACTTTAAAGGGTCTGCGTTTGCTCACCCAACCTCACCAAACCTCTCAGCCCCAAGAGTGTCCACCCTTATGTCTCATCCAGCTGTGGGTCTAGATATGGTCAATCCAGGTTGCATCACAGCCACTGAACGAATTGTGTAAGAATTTCTCTCTCTTTCACTGTCTTTGTTTCATGGGTTTTTAAAAGAAATTTATTTTTATAATGGGGTTTAGCTGCTTTTCACGGCTGTGTTTATGCCGCTTTACACCCACTTGACACACTAACAGAGAGATATCAATACATAGGTTTTAAGATTATTACTAGTCAGATATATTCTTGTGCGGTGAATCGGGCGTGTTGAGTCCAGTTCTCTGAGCAAGGAGTAGGTCTTGTCTATTACATATTGGGTTTATGGAACGGTATCTGAGCTAATTTGAAACTCTTGCTTTATGTATCACCCCACCTCGCTTTCCCGTTAAGCAGCCATAGTGTGTTTTCTGCATGTGTGACTCTGTTCTGTTTTGTAACTCAGTTCAAGTGTAACGGTTTTTACATTCCCTCTATAAGTGACACCTTATGAGAAGTGTCCTTTTCTGTGTGACTTATTTCACTTAGAATCGTCGTACCTAAATCCACTCATCATGCTGCTACTAGCCTTATGACATTGATTTCATGGCTGAGTGGTATGCCATTGTACATAAGGACCTCAAATTTTTTATCCATTTTTCGCTTTCCTGGGATATTTAAGGTGGAATGAAGTGGAGGTCCTTGTCAACAGAGCATCCCTAAACTTTGGGGTGCTTGTGTCTTGCTGATTTTTAATTTTCCCACTTTATACCCCCATGCGTGGAAGTGCCCTATGCTCTCTAAGCTGTGTTTTTTAGATGTTTCAGGACACACCGTACACTTCTCCAGAGTGGCTGTTGGCAATTTACATCCCGCCCATCAGTGTAGCAAGGCTCCCATTTCTCCATGGCCTGTCCTGCATTTCTGGTTTTGACACTTTTTTCAGCATGGCCCTTTTGACTGATGGGAAGCGAGACTTCTTTGTAGCGCTGATTGGCCTTTCCAGGTTGCTTGGTTGGCCAAAAAGGGCGTATGCGTTTTTTCCTGAATATATTCAGGAAAAAACGCATACGCCCTTTTTGGCCAAGGGCATCATTGTCAACGTTTTGGCGCTTTTCATGTGCTTTAAAGGCGATTCGAATCTACCTCCTGAAATCTGTTTCCTGCAATTCTGCCTTGATTTCAATTCCTCGTCTTTGCCTTCCCTCAATATATTTGTGGACGAGAGTTATCATTTATAACTCTGTAGGATTGTGAATTGCAGTGCCCTGAAGCTCCATTTTACAACTCGCTTTTTTGGGAGGTGGCCGCAAAAGCGCAGGATGGCTTCAGGCCCTGTTCTGGTTCCGGTGGGCAGGCTGAGCCTGTGGTTAATTCTTCTTCCTGATGGGAAAATAGAGTGACCTGTGCCTGTCCCAACACCAAGAGCTAGTCTCTCATTGGTTCCCCGTCTTCCCGTTCATCCTCAGGGCAAATTGCAACCTGTACGGAACAGGAGGTTAAAGGTGCTGAGGCTCCAAGTAGGGAGATTGCTACTAAAGTGGCTGGAATGGCGAACCCGAGCACAAGGAGATGAGAAATGAGGTGCATTTTAGAAACCTTTCCCCAACACACGGTGTACCATCTTCTTGGTTTCTCATGCATGTTTTCGATGTAGGAAGATGCCCTTGAACCTGGAGATTTGGGACCCATGCGATGGGTAGCACGCAGTATTACTTTAAAGGGTCTGCGTTTGCTCACCCAACCTCACCAAACCTCTCAGCACCAAGAGTCTCCACCCTTATGTCTCATCCAGCTGTGGGTCTAGATATGGTCAATCCAGGTTGCATCACAGCCCCTGAACGAATTGTGTAAGAATTTCTCTCTCTTTCACTGTCTTTGTTTCATGGGTTTTTAAAAGAAATTTATTTTTATAATGGGGTTTAGCTGCTTTTCACGGCTGTGTTTATGCCGCTTTACACCCACTTGACACACTAACAGAGAGATATCAATACATAGGTTTTAAGATTATTACTAGTCAGATATATTCTTGTGCGGTGAATCGGGCGTGTTGAGTCCAGTTCTCTGAGCAAGGAGTAGGTCTTGTCTATTACATATTGGGTTTATGGAACGGTATCTGAGCTAATTTGAAACTCTTGCTTTATGTATCACCCCACCTCGCTTTCCCGTTAAGCAGCCATAGTGTGTTTTCTGCATGTGTGACTCTGTTCTGTTTTGTAACTCAGTTCAAGTGTAACGGTTTTTACATTCCCTCTATAAGTGACAGCTTATGAGAAGTGTCCTTTTCTGTGTGACTTATTTCACTTAGAATCGTCGTACCTAAATCCACTCATCATGCTGCTACTAGCCTTATGACATTGATTTCATGGCTGAGTGGTATGCCATTGTACATAAGGACCTCAAATTTTTTATCCATTTTTCGCTTTCCTGGGATATTTAAGGTGGAATGAAGTGGAGGTCCTTGTCAACAGAGCAGCCCTAAACTTTGGGGTGCTTGTGTCTTGCTGATTTTTAATTTTCCCACTTTATACCCCCATGCGTGGAAGTGCCCTATGCTCTCTAAGCTGTGTTTTTTAGATGTTTCAGGACACACCGTACACTTCTCCAGAGTGGCTGTTGGCAATTTACATCCCGCCCATCAGTGTAGCAAGGCTCCCATTTCTCCATGGCCTGTCCTGCATTTCTGGTTTTGACACTTTTTTCAGCATGGCCCTTTTGACTGATGGGAAGCGAGGCTTCTTTGTAGCGCTGATTGGCCTTTCCAGGTTGCTTGGTTGGCCAAAAAGGGCGTATGCGTTTTTTCCTGAATATATTCAGGAAAAAACGCATACGCCCTTTTTGGCCAAGGGCATCATTGTCAACGTTTTGGCGCTTTTCATGTGCTTTAAAGGCGATTCGAATCTACCTCCTGAAATCTGTTTCCTGCAATTCTGCCTTGATTTCAATTCCTCGTCTTTGCCTTCCCTCAATATATTTGTGGACGAGAGTTATCATTTATAACTCTGTAGGATTGTGAATTGCAGTGCCCTGAATCTCTATTTTACAACTCGCTTTTTTGGGAGGTGGCCGCAAAAGCGCAGGATGGCTTCAGGCCCTGTTCTGGTTCCGGTGGGCAGGCTGAGCCTGTGGTTAATTCTTCTTCCTGATGGGAAAATAGAGTGACCTGTGCCTGTCCCAACACCAAGAGCTAGTCTCTCATTGGTTCCTCGTCTTCCCGTTCATCCTCAGGACAAATTGCAACCTGTACGGAACAGGAGGTTAAAGGTGCTGATGCTCCAAGTAGGGAGATTGCTACTAAAGTGGCTGGAATGGCGAACCCGAGCACAAGGAGATGAGAAATGTGGTGCATTTTAGAAACCTTTCCCCAACACACGGTGTACCATCTTCTTGGTTTCTCATGCATGTTTTCGATGTAGGAAGATGCCCTTGAACCTGGAGATTTGGGACCCATGCGATGGGTAGCACGCAGTATTACTTTAAAGGGTCTGCGTTTGCTCACCCAACCTCACCAAACCTCTCAGCCCCAAGAGTGTCCACCCTTATGTCTCATCCAGCTGTGGGTCTAGATATGGTCAATCCAGGTTGCATCACAGCCACTGAACGAATTGTGTAAGAATTTCTCTCTCTTTCACTGTCTTTGTTTCATGGGTTTTTAAAAGAAATTTATTTTTATAATGGGGTTTAGCTGCTTTTCACGGCTGTGTTTATGCCGCTTTACACCCACTTGACACACTAACAGAGAGATATCAATACATAGGTTTTAAGATTATTACTAGTCAGATATATTCTTGTGCGGTGAATCGGGCGTGTTGAGTCCAGTTCTCTGAGCAAGGAGTAGGTCTTGTCTATTACATATTGGGTTTATGGAACGGTATCTGAGCTAATTTGAAACTCTTGCTTTATGTATCACCCCACCTCGCTTTCCCGTTAAGCAGCCATAGTGTGTTTTCTGCATGTGTGACTCTGTTCTGTTTTGTAACTCAGTTCAAGTGTAACGGTTTTTACATTCCCTCTATAAGTGACACCTTATGAGAAGTGTCCTTTTCTGTGTGACTTATTTCACTTAGAATCGTCGTACCTAAATCCACTCATCATGCTGCTACTAGCCTTATGACATTGATTTCATGGCTGAGTGGTATGCCATTGTACATAAGGACCTCAAATTTTTTATCCATTTTTCGCTTTCCTGGGATATTTAAGGTGGAATGAAGTGGAGGTCCTTGTCAACAGAGCATCCCTAAACTTTGGGGTGCTTGTGTCTTGCTGATTTTTAATTTTCCCACTTTATACCCCCATGCGTGGAAGTGCCCTATGCTCTCTAAGCTGTGTTTTTTAGATGTTTCAGGACACACCGTACACTTCTCCAGAGTGGCTGTTGGCAATTTACATCCCGCCCATCAGTGTAGCAAGGCTCCCATTTCTCCATGGCCTGTCCTGCATTTCTGGTTTTGACACTTTTTTCAGCATGGCCCTTTTGACTGATGGGAAGCGAGACTTCTTTGTAGCGCTGATTGGCCTTTCCAGGTTGCTTGGTTGGCCAAAAAGGGCGTATGCGTTTTTTCCTGAATATATTCAGGAAAAAACGCATACGCCCTTTTTGGCCAAGGGCATCATTGTCAACGTTTTGGCGCTTTTCATGTGCTTTAAAGGCGATTCGAATCTACCTCCTGAAATCTGTTTCCTGCAATTCTGCCTTGATTTCAATTCCTCGTCTTTGCCTTCCCTCAATATATTTGTGGACGAGAGTTATCATTTATAACTCTGTAGGATTGTGAATTGCAGTGCCCTGAAGCTCCATTTTACAACTCGCTTTTTTGGGAGGTGGCCGCAAAAGCGCAGGATGGCTTCAGGCCCTGTTCTGGTTCCGGTGGGCAGGCTGAGCCTGTGGTTAATTCTTCTTCCTGATGGGAAAATAGAGTGACCTGTGCCTGTCCCAACACCAAGAGCTAGTCTCTCATTGGTTCCCCGTCTTCCCGTTCATCCTCAGGGCAAATTGCAACCTGTACGGAACAGGAGGTTAAAGGTGCTGAGGCTCCAAGTAGGGAGATTGCTACTAAAGTGGCTGGAATGGCGAACCCGAGCACAAGGAGATGAGAAATGAGGTGCATTTTAGAAACCTTTCCCCAACACACGGTGTACCATCTTCTTGGTTTCTCATGCATGTTTTCGATGTAGGAAGATGCCCTTGAACCTGGAGATTTGGGACCCATGCGATGGGTAGCACGCAGTATTACTTTAAAGGGTCTGCGTTTGCTCACCCAACCTCACCAAACCTCTCAGCACCAAGAGTCTCCACCCTTATGTCTCATCCAGCTGTGGGTCTAGATATGGTCAATCCAGGTTGCATCACAGCCCCTGAACGAATTGTGTAAGAATTTCTCTCTCTTTCACTGTCTTTGTTTCATGGGTTTTTAAAAGAAATTTATTTTTATAATGGGGTTTAGCTGCTTTTCACGGCTGTGTTTATGCCGCTTTACACCCACTTGACACACTAACAGAGAGATATCAATACATAGGTTTTAAGATTATTACTAGTCAGATATATTCTTGTGCGGTGAATCGGGCGTGTTGAGTCCAGTTCTCTGAGCAAGGAGTAGGTCTTGTCTATTACATATTGGGTTTATGGAACGGTATCTGAGCTAATTTGAAACTCTTGCTTTATGTATCACCCCACCTCGCTTTCCCGTTAAGCAGCCATAGTGTGTTTTCTGCATGTGTGACTCTGTTCTGTTTTGTAACTCAGTTCAAGTGTAACGGTTTTTACATTCCCTCTATAAGTGACAGCTTATGAGAAGTGTCCTTTTCTGTGTGACTTATTTCACTTAGAATCGTCGTACCTAAATCCACTCATCATGCTGCTACTAGCCTTATGACATTGATTTCATGGCTGAGTGGTATGCCATTGTACATAAGGACCTCAAATTTTTTATCCATTTTTCGCTTTCCTGGGATATTTAAGGTGGAATGAAGTGGAGGTCCTTGTCAACAGAGCATCCCTAAACTTTGGGGTGCTTGTGTCTTGCTGATTTTTAATTTTCCCACTTTATACCCCCATGCGTGGAAGTGCCCTATGCTCTCTAAGCTGTGTTTTTTAGATGTTTCAGGACACACCGTACACTTCTCCAGAGTGGCTGTTGGCAATTTACATCCCGCCCATCAGTGTAGCAAGGCTCCCATTTCTCCATGGCCTGTCCTGCATTTCTGGTTTTGACACTTTTTTCAGCATGGCCCTTTTGACTGATGGGAAGCGAGACTTCTTTGTAGCGCTGATTGGCCTTTCCAGGTTGCTAGTTGGCCAAAAAGGGCGTATGCGTTTTTTCCTGAATATATTCAGGAAAAAACGCATACGCCCTTTTTGGCCAAGGGCATCATTGTCAACGTTTTGCCGCTTTTCATGTGCTTTAAAGGCGATTCGAATCTACCTCCTGAAATCTGTTTCCTGCAATTCTGCCTTGATTTCAATTCCTCGTCTTTGCCTTCCCTCAATATATTTGTGGACGAGAGTTATCATTTATAACTCTGTAGGATTGTGAATTGCAGTGCCCTGAAGCTCCATTTTACAACTCGCTTTTTTGGGAGGTGGCCGCAAAAGCGCAGGATGGCTTCAGGCCCTGTTCTGGTTCCGGTGGGCAGGCTAAGCCTGTGGTTAATTCTTCTTCCTGATGGGAAAATAGAGTGACCTGTGCCTGTCCCAACACCAAGAGCTAGTCTCTCATTGGTTCCCCGTCTTCCCGTTCATCCTCAGGGCAAATTGCAACCTGTACGGAACAGGAGGTTAAAGATGCTGATGCTCCAAGTAGGGAGATTGCTACTAAAGTGGCTGGAATGGCGAACCCGAGCACAAGGAGATGAGAAATGAGGTGCATTTTAGAAACCTTTCCCCAACACACGGTGTACCATCTTCTTGGTTTCTCATGCATGTTTTCGATGTAGGAAGATGCCCTTGAACCTGGAGATTTGGGACCCATGCGATGGGTAGCACACAGTATTACTTTAAAGAGTCTGCATTTGCTCACCCAACCTCACCAAACCTCTCAGCCCCAAGAGTCTCCACCCTTATGTCTCATCCAGCTGTGGGTCTAGATATGGTCAATCCAGGTTGCATCACAGCCCCTGAACGAATTGTGTAAGAATTTCTCTCTCTTTCACTGTCTTTGTTTCATGGGTTTTTAAAAGAAATTTATTTTTATAATGGGGTTTAGCTGCTTTTCACGGCTGTGTTTATGCCGCTTTACACCCACTTGACACACTAACAGAGAGATATCAATACATAGGTTTTAAGATTATTACTAGTCAGATATATTCTTGTGCGGTGAATCGGGCGTGTTGAGTCCAGTTCTCTGAGCAAGGAGTAGGTCTTGTCTATTACATATTGGGTTTATGGAACGGTATCTGAGCTAATTTGAAACTCTTGCTTTATGTATCACCCCACCTCGCTTTCCCGTTAAGCAGCCATAGTGTGTTTTCTGCATGTGTGACTCTGTTCTGTTTTGTAACTCAGTTCAAGTGTAACGGTTTTTACATTCCCTCTATAAGTGACACCTTATGAGAAGTGTCCTTTTCTGTGTGACTTATTTCACTTAGAATCGTCGTACCTAAATCCACTCATCATGCTGCTACTAGCCTTATGACATTGATTTCATGGCTGAGTGGTATGCCATTGTACATAAGGACCTCAAATTTTTTATCCATTTTTCGCTTTCCTGGGATATTTAAGGTGGAATGAAGTGGAGGTCCTTGTCAACAGAGCATCCCTAAACTTTGGGGTGCTTGTGTCTTGCTGATTTTTAATTTTCCCACTTTATACCCCCATGCGTGGAAGTGCCCTATGCTCTCTAAGCTGTGTTTTTTAGATGTTTCAGGACACACCGTACACTTCTCCAGAGTGGCTGTTGGCAATTTACATCCCGCCCATCAGTGTAGCAAGGCTCCCATTTCTCCATGGCCTGTCCTGCATTTCTGGTTTTGACACATTTTTCAGCATCGCCCTTTTGACTGATGGGAAGCGAGACTTCTTTGTAGCGCTGATTGGCCTTTCCAGGTTGCTTGGTTGGCCAAAAAGGGCGTATGCGTTTTTTCCTGAATATATTCAGGAAAAAACGCATACGCCCTTTTTGGCCAAGGGCATCATTGTCAACGTTTTGCCGCTTTTCATGTGCTTTAAAGGCGATTCGAATCTACCTCCTGAAATCTGTTTCCTGCAATTCTGCCTTGATTTCAATTCCTCGTCTTTGCCTTCCCTCAATATATTTGTGGACGAGAGTTATCATTTATAACTCTGTAGGATTGTGAATTGCAGTGGCCTGAAGCTCCATTTTACAACTCGCTTTTTTGGGAGGTGGCCGCAAAAGCGCAGGATGGCTTCAGGCCCTGTTCTGGTTCCGGTGGGCAGGCTGAGCCTGTGGTTAATTCTTCTTCCTGATGGGAAAATAGAGTGACCTGTGCCTGTCCCAACACCAAGAGCTAGTCTCTCATTGGTTCCCCGTCTTCCCGTTCATCCTCAGGACAAATTGCAACCTGTACGGAACAGGAGGTTAAAGATGCTGATGCTCCAAGTAGGGAGATTGCTACTAAAGTGGCTGGAATGGCGAACCCGAGCACAAGGAGATGAGAAATGAGGTGCATTTTAGAAACCTTTCCCCAACACACGGTGTCCCATCTTCTTGGTTTCTCATGCATGTTTTCGATGTAGGAAGATGCCCTTGAACCTGGAGATTTGGGACCCATGCGATGGGTAGCACGCAGTATTACTTTAAAGGGTCTGCGTTTGCTCACCCAACCTCACCAAACCTCTCAGCCCCAAGAGTCTCCACCCTTATGTCTCATCCAGCTGTGGGTCTAGATATGGTCAATCCAGGTTGCATCACAGCCCCTGAACGAATTGTGTAAGAATTTCTCTCTCTTTCACTGTCTTTGTTTCATGGGTTTTTAAAAGAAATTTATTTTTATAATGGGGTTTAGCTGCTTTTCACGGCTGTGTTTATGCCGCTTTACACCCACTTGACACACTAACAGAGAGATATCAATACATAGGTTTTAAGATTATTACTAGTCAGATATATTCTTGTGCGGTGAATCGGGCGTGTTGAGTCCAGTTCTCTGAGCAAGGAGTAGGTCTTGTCTATTACATATTGGGTTTATGGAACGGTATCTGAGCTAATTTGAAACTCTTGCTTTATGTATCACCCCACCTCGCTTTCCCGTTAAGCAGCCATAGTGTGTTTTCTGCATGTGTGACTCTGTTCTGTTTTGTAACTCAGTTCAAGTGTAACGGTTTTTACATTCCCTCTATAAGTGACACCTTATGAGAAGTGTCCTTTTCTGTGTGACTTATTTCACTTAGAATCGTCGTACCTAAATCCACTCATCATGCTGCTACTAGCCTTATGACATTGATTTCATGGCTGAGTGGTATGCCATTGTACATAAGGACCTCAAATTTTTTATCCATTTTTCGCTTTCCTGGGATATTTAAGGTGGAATGAAGTGGAGGTCCTTGTCAACAGAGCAGCCCTAAACTTTGGGGTGCTTGTGTCTTGCTGATTTTTAATTTTCCCACTTTATACCCCCATGCGTGGAAGTGCCCTATGCTCTCTAAGCTGTGTTTTTTAGATGTTTCAGGACACACCGTACACTTCTCCAGAGTGGCTGTTGGCAATTTACATCCCGCCCATCAGTGTAGCAAGGCTCCCATTTCTCCATGGCCTGTCCTGCATTTCTGGTTTTGACACTTTTTTCAGCATGGCCCTTTTGACTGATGGGAAGCGAGGCTTCTTTGTAGCGCTGATTGGCCTTTCCAGGTTGCTTGGTTGGCCAAAAAGGGCGTATGCGTTTTTTCCTGAATATATTCAGGAAAAAACGCATACGCCCTTTTTGGCCAAGGGCATCATTGTCAACGTTTTGGCGCTTTTCATGTGCTTTAAAGGCGATTCGAATCTACCTCCTGAAATCTGTTTCCTGCAATTCTGCCTTGATTTCAATTCCTCGTCTTTGCCTTCCCTCAATATATTTGTGGACGAGAGTTATCATTTATAACTCTGTAGGATTGTGAATTGCAGTGCCCTGAATCTCTATTTTACAACTCGCTTTTTTGGGAGGTGGCCGCAAAAGCGCAGGATGGCTTCAGGCCCTGTTCTGGTTCCGGTGGGCAGGCTGAGCCTGTGGTTAATTCTTCTTCCTGATGGGAAAATAGAGTGACCTGTGCCTGTCCCAACACCAAGAGCTAGTCTCTCATTGGTTCCTCGTCTTCCCGTTCATCCTCAGGACAAATTGCAACCTGTACGGAACAGGAGGTTAAAGGTGCTGATGCTCCAAGTAGGGAGATTGCTACTAAAGTGGCTGGAATGGCGAACCCGAGCACAAGGAGATGAGAAATGTGGTGCATTTTAGAAACCTTTCCCCAACACACGGTGTACCATCTTCTTGGTTTCTCATGCATGTTTTCGATGTAGGAAGATGCCCTTGAACCTGGAGATTTGGGACCCATGCGATGGGTAGCACGCAGTATTACTTTAAAGGGTCTGCGTTTGCTCACCCAACCTCACCAAACCTCTCAGCCCCAAGAGTGTCCACCCTTATGTCTCATCCAGCTGTGGGTCTAGATATGGTCAATCCAGGTTGCATCACAGCCACTGAACGAATTGTGTAAGAATTTCTCTCTCTTTCACTGTCTTTGTTTCATGGGTTTTTAAAAGAAATTTATTTTTATAATGGGGTTTAGCTGCTTTTCACGGCTGTGTTTATGCCGCTTTACACCCACTTGACACACTAACAGAGAGATATCAATACCTAGGTTTTAAGATTATTACTAGTCAGATATATTCTTGTGCGGTGAATCGGGCGTGTTGAGTCCAGTTCTCTGAGCAAGGAGTAGGTCTTGTCTATTACATATTGGGTTTATGGAACGGTATCTGAGCTAATTTGAAACTCTTGCTTTATGTATCACCCCACCTCGCTTTCCCGTTAAGCAGCCATAGTGTGTTTTCTGCATGTGTGACTCTGTTCTGTTTTGTAACTCAGTTCAAGTGTAACGGTTTTTACATTCCCTCTATAAGTGACACCTTATGAGAAGTGTCCTTTTCTGTGTGACTTATTTCACTTAGAATCGTCGTACCTAAATCCACGCATCATGCTGCTACTAGCCTTATGACATTGATTTCATGGCTGAGTGGTATGCCATTGTACATAAGGCCCTCAAATTTTTTATCCATTTTTCGCTTTCCTGGTATATTTAAGGTGGAATGAAGTGGAGGTCCTTGTCAACAGAGCAGCCCTAAACTTTGGGGTGCTTGTGTCTTGCTGATTTTTAATTTTCCCACTTTATACCCCCATGCGTGGAAGTGCTCTATGCTCCCTAAGCTGTGTTTTTTAGATGTTTCAGGACACACCGTACACTTCTCCAGAGTGGCTGTTGGCAATTTACATCCCGCCCATCAGTGTAGCAAGGCTCCCATTTCTCCATGGCCTGTCCTGCATTTCTGGTTTTGACACTTTTTTCAGCATGGCCCTTTTGACTGATGGGAAGCGAGACTTCTTTGTAGCGCTGATTGGCCTTTCCAGGTTGCTTGGTTGGCCAAAAAGGGCGTATGCGTTTTTTCCTGAATATATTCAGGAAAAAACGCATACGCCCTTTTTGGCCACGGGCATCATTGTCAACGTTTTGGCGCTTTTCATGTGCTTTAAAGGCGATTCGAATCTACCTCCTGAAATCTGTTTCCTGCAATTCTGCCTTGATTTCAATTCCTCGTCTTTGCCTTCCCTCAATATATTTGTGGACGAGAGTTATCATTTATAACTCTGTAGGATTGTGAATTGCAGTGCCCTGAAGCTCCATTTTACAACTCGCTTTTTTGGGAGGTGGCCGCAAAAGCGCAGGATGGCTTCAGGCCCTGTTCTGGTTCCGGGGGGCAGGCTGAGCCTGTGGTTAATTCTTCTTCCTGATGGGAAAATAGAGTGACCTGTGCCTGTCCCAACACCAAGAGCTAGTCTCTCATTGGTTCCCCGTCTTCCCGTTCATCCTCAGGACAAATTGCAACCTGTACGGAACAGGAGGTTAAAGATGCTGATGCTCCAAGTAGGGAGATTGCTACTAAAGTGGCTGGAATGGCGAACCCGAGCACAAGGAGATGAGAAATGAGGTGCATTTTAGAAACCTTTCCCCAACACAAGGTGTACCATCTTCTTGGTTTC